>NC_080800.1:73207014-73464514 GCF_028018385.1 Neofelis nebulosa
CCTGCAAAATCTACCCCAGATTCCAGTTTGAGCTGATCCCTATCCTGCCCCTGTGCTTTAGTGCAGACATACCTCTCTACCTACCTTTTTGACTGATGAACAAAAACAGTTTTTAGCAGTTCAACCACTATGTGGTAGTATGATATTTAACCCTCATCTGTATGAATCTGTTTCCTCCATCTAAAAAGTGGCAATTTAGTGGATGATAACACCTTGGTAATGTCAACTCCTGAGTGTGCACTGGGGAGCCAACCTTGGAGAGCCGAGCATGCGAGGGGAAAAAAAGATCATTTAAAAAGTTTCACTAAAAATGAACTACTTAGACCTCATCAAAATAAAAATCTTCTGCACTGCTAAGGAAACAATCAGCAAAACTAAAAGGGAACCAAAAGAATGGGAGAAGATATTTACAAACAACATACCAGATAAAGGGTTAGTATCCAAAATCTGTAAAGAAGTAATCAAACTCAACACCCCAAAAAACAAATAATCCAGCAAAGAAATGGGCAAAAGACATGAATAGACACTTCTCCAAAGAAGACATACAGATGACCATCCGAGACATGAAAAAATGCTCATCTTCACTCATCATCATGGAAATACAAATCAAAACGACTATGAGATATCACCTTACACCTGTCAGAATGTCTAACATTAACAATTCAGGCAACAACAGATGTTGGTGAGGATGTGAAGAAAGAGGATCTCTTTTGCATTTTTGGTGGGAGTGAAAGCTGGTGCAGCCACTCTGGAAAACAGTATGGAGGATCCTGAAAAAATTAAAAATAGAACTACCCTACAACCTAGCAATTGCACTACTAGGCATTTATCCAAGGGATACAGGTGTGCTGTTTGAAGGGACATCTGCACCCCCATGTTTATAGCAGCACTATCAACAATAGTGAAAGTATGGAAAGAACCCAAATGTCCATCGATGGATAAATGGATAAAGAAGATGTAGTATATATATACAATGAAGTATTACTCAGAAATCAAAAGGAAAGAAATCTTGCCATTTGCAACTATGTGGATGGAACTGGAGGGTATTATGTTAAGTGAAATTAATCAGAGAAAGACAAATATCATAGGGCTTCACTCATAAGAGGACTTTAAGAGACAAAACAGATGAACTTAAGGGAAGGGAAACCAAAATAATATAAACACAGGGAGAGGGACAAAGCATAAGACTCTTACATATAGAGAACAAACAGAGGATTACTGGAGGGGTTGTGGGAGGGGGGATGGGCTAAATGGGTAAGGGGCATTAAGGAATCTGCTCCTTAAATCATTGTTGCACTATATGCTAATTTGGATGTAAATATAAAAAAATAAAATTAAGAAACAAAAAAAAGTTTCAGCTGAAATGGGCTGTTACTATAAGCACAAATTAGAATTTGTTGTTTCTCTTATCTGTAACATGAAGGAGTAGGATATGGATAATGTATGATGACCAACTAACCAGCATATTTTCATTTACCCCTTATTGTGGTTTAGTTGTCTTTTCTGTGGAGTCAGTGCTATGTAGCCATTTGGTAAAGATACAATTGCTGGTGACAGAAATAAATGGGAATAGGGTGTTTTCAAAAAGATATATTAAATATATTAATAGTAATGGACTCACAACCCAAATTCTTAGTGCATATTCACTTGGATTGAATTGTTTCATTTTTAGGGATGTAACAATTGAATTTCATTTAGTATAGTGACAAAAAACTATGTCATCTATACTATATGAGTATAAAGTGGACTGGATACAGCTGCAAATAAATATAATTATTTTATAGCACTACAATTCTCAGTGATCCTAATTTTATATATGTGATAGCTTCTAATTCTAATTCTAATTTTAATTCTAATTCTAATTCTAATTCAGGATCAGCTATATTCCATATTAGTTTGTCTGTTAATCCATGCATGTACTAGAAAAAGAAGCATTAACTTAGTAAAATAAATTTCACTAGTTTTAGTTCAGTAACTTTGAAAACAAAAGTGTTATAGAGGAAGAGTCTTTGGATAATTTTGTTTCTTACATAATTCCTTAGAACTGTAAAAACTTATTGCAACCCTCTGCTCTTTTCTTTATGCTCTCAGTGAGAGCCCAAATTCATCATTGGTTCATTTTTACATGTGCATTCAGAAGGCATCATTTATTGCTGTTGTTTGAAAGTCACTTTACAGACTGTCAAAGGAGAAATCACCTGCCCCTACCTAGACACAATCTCTCATTTGACAGTTTTGAAAGCCACAATTCAGTATAAATGTCCAAGTGTTCTACCAGGAAAGAAGGCTGTAAAGGCTCCACTGTAAACCTTGTTCTATCTTGAATTGATTTCTTACTGGTGTATATGGATGGTTGTTTTTTTGTTTTTTTAAAAATTTTTTTTTAATGTTTATTTATTTTTGAGACAGAGAGACAGAGCATGAATGGGGGAGGGTCAGAGAGAGGGAGACACAGAATCCAAAACAGGCTCCAGGCTCCGAGCTGTCAGCACAGAGCCCAATGCGGGGCTCGAACTCACGGACCGTGAGATCATGACCTGAGCCGAAGTCGGCTGCCCAACTGACTGAGCCACCCAGGCGCCCCTGGATGGTTGTTTTTGATCTTTTACAGCTGACTGGTCAAAAAAGCAGACTAGAATGATGTTCAGAGTAAATCAAGACCAACACATTAAGATGTTTAACTTATTAAGGATAAATAACATCATTGTGAACAGAAATATTTTGGGTATCCAGTGTTTCTGTTTTCTAGCTTAGGAATGACTTATTGCATGAATTACAAATCAGTTACTTTTCTGGATTTTGGTTTGTCATATTTGAAAAATGAGGAAAATACAAGATTCCTATCTCATAAAGAAATAACAATTTTGAGCTAGTTTTGAACACTCTGAGCAATGTGGACACATCATTTTCTCCTCTCCCATCTTAAATCTCCCAGTATTTAATTAAAAGAAGTATGTCGTAGTGTTCCGGAAGATGGCGGCGTAGGAGGACGCTGGGCTCACCGCGCATCCTGCTAATCACTTAGATTCCACCTACACCTGCCTAAAGAACCCAGAAAACCGCCAGAGGATTAGCAGAACGGAGTCTCCGGAGCCAAGCGCAGACGAGAGGCCCACGGAAGAGGGTAGGAAGGGCGGCGAGGCGGTGCGCGCTCCACGGACTGGCGGGAGGGAGCCGGGGCGGAGGGGCGGCTCGCTGGCCAAGCAGAGCCCCCGAGTCGGGCTGGCAAAAGTGGAGGGGCCGGACGGACTGTGTTCTGACAGCAAGCGCGACTTAGCGTCTGGGAGGTCAGAAGTTAACAGCTCTGCTCAGAAAGCGGGAAGGCTGGAGGACAAAGGGAGGGAGAGCTGCTGAGCCCCCGGACGGACGGCAGAGCTCAGCTTGGCGGGGAACAAAGGCGCTCGCCAGCGCCATCTCCCCCACCCATCCCCCAGCCAAAATCCCAAAGAGAACCAGTTCCTGCCAGGGAACTTGCTCGCTCCGCGCAAACACCCAACTCTGTGCTTCTGCGGAGCCAAACCTCCGGCAGCGGATCTGACTCCCTCCCGCTGCCACAGGGCCCCTCCTGAAGTGGATCACCTAAGGAGAAGCGAGCTAAGCCTGCCCCTCCCGCCCCCGTGCACCTTGCCTACCCACCCCAGCTAATACGCCAGCTCCCCAGCACCACAAGCCTGGCAGTGTGCAAGTAGACCAGATGGGCCACACCACCCCACAGTGAATCCCGCCCCTAGGAGAGGGGAAGAGAAGGCACTCACCAGTCTGACTGTGGCCCCAGCGGTGGGCTGGGGGCAGACATCAGGTCTGACTGCGGCCCCACCCACCAACTCCAGTTATACACCACAGCACGGGGGAAGTGCCCTGCAGGTCCTCACCGCTCCAGGGACTATCCAAAATGACCAAACGGAAGAATTCCCCTCAGAAGAATCTCCAGGAAATAACAACAGCTAATGAACTGATCAAAAAGGATTTAAATAATATAACAGAAAGTGAATTTAGAATAATAGTCATAAAATTAATCGCTGGGCTTGAAAACAGTATAGAGGACAGCAGAGAATCTCTTGCTACAGAGATCAAGGGACTAAGGAACAGTCACGAGGAGCTGAAAAACGCTTTAAACGAAATGCAAAACAAAATGGAAACCACCACGGCTCGGATTGAAGAGGCAGAGGAGAGAATAGGTGAACTAGAAGATAAAGTTATGGAGAAAGAGGAAGCTGAAAGAAAGAGAGATAAAAAAATCCAGGAGTATGAGGGGAAAATTAGAGAACTAAGTGATACACTAAAAAGAAATAATATACGCATAATTGGTATCCCAGAGGAGGAAGAGAGAGGGAAAGGTGCTGAAGGGGTACTTGAAGAAATTATAGCTGAGAACTTCCCTGAACTGGGGAAGGAAAAAGGCATTGAAATCCAAGAGGCACAGAGAACTCCCTTCAGACGTAACTTGAATCGATCTTCTGCACGACATATCATAGTGAAACTGGCAAAATACAAGGATAAAGAGAAAATTCTGAAAGCAGCAAGGGATAAATGTGCCCTCACATATAAAGGGAGACCTATAAGACTCGTGACTGATCTCTCCTTTGAAACTTGGCAGGCCAGAAAGGCTTGGCACGATATCTTCAGTGTGCTAAACAGAAAAAATATGCAGCCGAGAATCCTTTATCCAGCAAGTCTGTCATTTAGAATAGAAGGAGAGATAAAGGTCTTCCCAAACAAACAAAAACTGAAGGAATTTATCACCACGAAACCAGCCCTACAAGAGATCCTAAGGGGGATCCTGTGAGACAAAGTACCAGAGACATCACTACAAGCATAAAACATACAGACATCACAATGACTCTAAACCCGTATCTTTCTATAATAACACTGAATGTAAATGGATTAAATGCGCCAACCAAAAGACATAGGGTATCAGAATGGATAAAAAAACAAGACCCATCTATTTGCTGTCTACAAGAGACTCATTTGAGATCTGAGGACACCTTTAGATTGAGAGTGAGAGGATGGAGAACTATTTATCATGCTACTGGAAGCCAAAAGAAAGCTGGAGTAGCCATACTTATATCAGACAAACTAGACTTTAAATTAAAGGCTGTAACAAGAGATGAAGAAGGGCATTATATAATAATTACAGGGTCTATCCATCAGGAAGAGCTAACAATTATAAATGTCTATGCGCCAAATACCGGAGCCCCCAGATATATAAAACAGTTACTCATAAACATAAGCAACCTTATTGATAAGAATGTGGTCATTGCAGGGGACTTTAACACCCCACTTACAGAAATGGATAGATCATCTAGACACACAGTCAATAAAGAAACAAGGGCCCTGAATGATACATTGGATCAGATGGACTTGACAGATATATTTAGAACTCTGCATCCCAAAGCAACAGAATATACTTTCTTCTCGAGTGCACATGGAACATTCTCCAAGATAGATCACATACTGGGTCACAAAACAGCCCTTCATAAGTTTACAAGAATTGAAATTATACCATGCATACTTTCAGACCACAATGCTATGAAGCTTGAAATCAACCACAGGAAAAAGTCTGGAAAACCTCCAAAAGCATGGAGGTTAAAGAACACCCTACTAACGAATGAGTGGGTCAACCAGGCAATTAGAGAAGAAATTTAAAAATATATGGAAACAAACGAAAACGAAAATACAACAATCCAAACGATTTGGGACGCAGCGAAGGCAGTCCTGAGAGGAAAATACATTGCAATCCAGGCCTATCTCAAGAAACAAGAAAAATCCCAAATACAAAATCTAACAGCACACCTAAAGGAAATAGAAGCAGAACAACAAAGACAGCCTAAACCCAGCAGAAGAAGAGAAATCATAAAGATCAGAGCAGAAATAAACAATATCGAATCTAAAAAAACTGTAGAGCAGATCAACGAAACCAAGAGTTGGTTTTTTGAAAAGATAAACAAAATTGACAAACCTCTAGCCAGGCTTCTCAAAAAGAAAAGGGAGATGACCCAAATAGATAAAATCATGAATGAAAATGGAATTATTACAACCAATCCCTCAGAGATACAAACAATTATCAGGGAATACTATGAAAAATTATATGCCAACAAATTGGACAACCTTGAAGAAATGGACAAATTCCTAAACACCCACACTCTTCCAAAACTCAATCAGGAGGAAATAGAAAGCTTGAACAGACCCATAACCAGCGAAGAAATTGAATCGGTTATCAAAAATCTCCCAACAAATAAGAGTCCAGGACCAGATGGCTTCCCAGGGGAGTTCTACCAGACGTTTAAAGCAGAGATAATACCTATCCTTCTCAAGCTATTCCAAGAAATAGAAAGGGAAGGAAAACTTCCAGACTCATTCTATGAAGCCAGTATTACTTTGATTCCTAAACCAGACAGAGACCCAGTAAAAAAAGAGAACTACAGGCCAATATCTCTGATGAATATGGATGCAAAAATTCTCAATAAGATACTAGCAAATCGAATTCAACAGCATATAAAAAGAATTATTCACCATGATCAAGTGGGATTCATTCCTGGGATGCAGGGCTGGTTCAACATTCGCAAATCGATCAACGTGATACATCACATTAACAAAAAAAAAAGAGAAGAACCATATGATCCTGTCAATCGATGCAGAAAAGGCCTTTGACAAAATCCAGCACCCTTTCTTAATAAAAACCCTTGAGAAAGTCGGGATAGAAGGAACATACTTAAAGATCATAAAAGCCATTTATGAAAAGCCCACAGCTAACATCATCCTCAATGGGGAAAAACTGAGAGCTTTTTCCCTGAGATCAGGAACACGACAGGGATGCCCACTCTCACCGCTGTTGTTTAACATAGTGCTGGAAGTTCTAGCATCAGCAATCAGACAACAAAAGGAAATCAAAGGCATCCAAATTGGCAAGGATGAAGTCAAGCTTTCGCTTTTTGCAGATGACATGATATTATACATGGAAAATCCGATAGACTCCACCAAAAGTCTGCTAGAACTGATACATGAATTCAGCAAAGTTGCAGAATACAAAATCAATGTATAGAAATCAGTTGCATTCTTATACACTAACAATGAAGCAACAGAAAGACAAATAAAGAAACTGATCCCATTCACAATTGCACGAAGAAGCATAAAATACCTAGGAATAAATCTAACCAAAGATGTAAAAGATCTGTATGCTGAAAACTATAGAAAGCTTATGCAGGTAATTGAAGAAGATATAAAGAAATGGAAAGACATTCCCTGCTCATGGATTGGAAGAATAAATATTGTCAAAATGTCAATACTACCCAAAGCTATCTACACATTCAATGCAATCCCAATCAAAATTGCACCAGCATTCTTCTTGAAACTAGAACAAGCAATCCTAAAATTCATATGGAACCACAAAAGGCCCCGAATAGCCAAAGTAATTTTGAAGAAGAAGACCAAAAGAGGAGGCATCACAATCCCAGACTTTAGCCTCTACTACAAAGCTGTCATCATCAAGACAGCATGGTATTGGCATAAAAACAGACACATAGACCAATGGAATCGAATAGAAACCCCAGAACTAGACCCACAAACGTATGGCCAACTCATTTTTGACAAAGCAGGAAAGAACATCCAATGGAAAAAAGACAGTCTCTTTAACAAATGGTGCTGGGAGAACTGGACAGCAACATGCAGAAGGTTGAAACTAGACCACTTTCTCACACCATTCACAAAAATAAACTCAAAATGGATAAAGGACCTGAATGTGAGACAGGAAACCATCAAAACCTTAGAGGAGAAAGCAGGAAAAGACCTCTCTGACCTCAGCCGTAGCAATCTCTTACTCGGCACATCCCCAAAGGCAAGGGAATTAAAAGCAAAAGTGAATTACTGGGACCTTATGAAGATAAAAAGCTTCTGCACAGCAAAGGAAACAACCAACAAAACTAAAAGGCAACCAACGGAATGGGAAAAGATATTTGCAAATGACACATCGGACAAAGGGCTAGTATCCAAAATCTATAAAGAGCTCATCAAACTCCACACCCGAAAAACAAATAACCCAGTGAAGAAATGGGCAGAAAACATGAATAGACACTTCTCTAAAGAAGACATCCGGATGGCCAACAGGCACATGAAAAGATGTTCAACGTCGCTCCTCACCAGGGAAATACAAATCAAAACCACACTCAGATACCACCTCACGCCAGTCAGAGTGGCCAAAATGAAGAAATCAGGAGACTATAGATACTGGAGAGGATGTGGAGAGACGGGAACCCTCTTGCACTGTTGGTGGGAATGCAAATTGGTGCAGCCGCTCTGGAAAGCAGTGTGGAGGTTCTTCAGAAAATTAAAAATAGACCTACCCTATGACCCAGCAATAGCACTGCTAGGAATTTATCCAAGGGATACAGGAGTACTGATGCATAGGGGCACTTGTACCCCAATGTTTATAGCAGCACTCTCAACAATAGCCAAATTATGGAAAGAGCCTAAATGTCCATCAACTGATGAATGGATAAAGAAATTGTGGTTTATATACACAATGGAATACTACGTGGCAATGAGAAAAAATGAAATATGGCCTTTTGTAGCAACGTGGATGGAACTGGAGAGTGTGATGCTAAGTGAAATAAGCCATACAGAGAAAGACAGATACCATATGGTTTCACTCTTATGTGGATCCTGAGAAACGTAACAGAAACCCATGGGGGAGGGGAAGGGAAAAAAAAAAAAAGAGGTTAGAGTGGGAGAGAGCCAAAGCATGAGAGACTGTTAAAAACTGAGAACAAACTGAGGGTTGATGGGGGGTGGGAGGGAGGGCAGGGTGGGTGATGGGTATTGAGGAGGGCACCTTTTGGGATGAGCACCGGGTGTTGTATGGAAACCAATTTGACAGTAAATTTCATATATTAAAAAATAAATAAATAAAAAATAAATAAATAAATAAATAAATTAAAAAAAAAAAAAGAAGTATGTCGTACATACTCATGTAGCACATCCTAATTCTAAATAATTTGCTTCTTAGTGCCAAATGGAATATCCAAAGTCTATTGTGTGTGTTTTTCCCATTATTATCTTTTTAAAAATATTTAAAATGTAAAACAATGTAACACATGTGTAAATTACAAATAATAATAATATAAATGCCAGTGAACCCACCTTGCAACTCGAGAACTAAAACATTATCAACAATTTGCATTTTTTTATGTGCCCATTCCTTTTCTTATACTTCTGCCCCCTGCCAAAGGTAAGCACTCCTCCAAATTTTGTGTTTAACTTCTTACTGTTCTTTTACACTGCTTATTTGAAATGAAATATTTATGTTTAGAAGCAACTTAGAAAATTATAGAATGCCTGAGCTTGAATGAACCTGTGAGAGCATTCAGCTCCACTCCATCATTTTATGTAAAGGGAAATTGAGACCCATAGGAGGCAGAATGAAGATGTCTGGCTTTTGGGTGGGAATTTGATCCTTAGTTGGAAGGTGGGAAATATACTAATTATCTATGAGTTTGCTATCTATTCAGTAATAACTGCAATCATAACAATTGATACTAAAATACTCAACAATAGGTAGAGAACATGGAAGATGGCGGCGTAAGAGGACACTGGGCTAACTACATCCTGCTGATCACTTAGATCCCACCCACATTGGACTAAATAACCCAGAAAACCACCAGAAGACTAGCAGAACCAACTCTCTGGAACCAAGCGTAGACAAGAGGCTCACAGAAGAGGGTAGGAAGGGCAGAGAGGCAGTGCACCCTACACGGACTGACAGGAGGGAGCTGGGGCAGTGGAGGAGAAGGCCACCTGGCAAGAGAGAGCCCCCGAGTCTCTCATGCAAAAGCAGAGGGGCCCGAGTGCGTGAGTTCTGACAGCCAGCGAGACTTAACATCTGGAATGTTAAAAGTGAAAACCTCTGCCCTTGGAGAGTGGGGAGAGTGAGAGGACACCCGGAAGACAGAGCTCAGGTCAGCAGGGAACAAAGGCTCTTGCAAGCGCCATTTCCTTCTCCCACCTCCCAGCCAAAATCCCAAAGGGAACCAGTTCCCATCACCCAACTTGCTTGCACCACGCAAACACCCACTGCTGTGCTTCTGTGCATCCATCCCTCTGATGGGTCTGCCTCCCTTCCAGTGCTGCAGGACCCCTACAGCAGGGGTCCACCAATGGCAAAGCCAGCTAAGCTTGTCCCTCCCACCCCTGTGCACCTTGCAGATCCACCCCAGCTAATAGGCCAGATCCCATCAAAGCAGCACCACAAACCTGGCAGTATGCAACTAGCACAGAAAGGGGTGACACCACTGTACAGTGAGTCCTGCCTCTGGGGGAGGGGAAGATAAGGAACACAAGAGTCTGACTGTGGCCCCAGCGGTGAGCTGGGGGCAGACATCAGGTCTGACTGTGGCCCTGCCCACCAAAACAAGTAACTCTGGACAACATGGAAAGTGTGCTGCAGTTTGGAACCACCCTAGGGACTACCCAAAATGATGAAACAGAAGAACTCTCCTCAAAAGAAACTCCAGGAAGTAGCGACAGCTAACAAATTGATCAAAAACGATTTAAGCAATACAACAGAAGAATTTAGAATAATAGTCATAAAATTAATCACTTGGCTTGAAAAAAGCATAGAGGACAGCAGAGAATCTATTCCTACAGAGATCAAGGGACTAAGAAATAGTCATGAGGAGCGAAAAAATGCTATAAATGAGGTGCAAAATAAAATGGAGGCGGCCATAGCATGGATTGAAGAAGCAGAGGAGAGAATAGGTGAATTTGAATATAAAATTATGGAAAAAGAACAAGCTGAAAAAAAGAGAGATAAAAAAATCCAGGAGTATGAGGGGAGAATTAGAGAACTAAGTGATGCAATCAAATGGAACAATATCCGTATAATAGGAATTCCAGAAGATGAAGAGACAGAGAAAGGGGCTGAAGGTGTACTTGAACAAATCAGAGCTGAGAACTTCCCTGATCTAGGGAAAGAAAAATGCATTGAAATCCAAGAGGCACAGAAAACTCCCTTCATACATAACTTGAACCGATCTTCTGCACGTCATATCATAGTGAAACTGGCAAAATACAAGGATAAAGAAAAAATTCTGAAAGCAGCTAGGAATAAACATGCTCTAACATATAAAGGGAGACCTATAAGACTAGTGGCAGACCTATCTACTGAAACTTGGCAGGCCAGAAAGGAATGGCAGGAAATCTTCAGTGTGCTGAACAGAAAAAAATATGCAGCCAAGAATCCTTTATCCAGCAAGTCTGTCATTCAGAATAGAAGGAGAGATAAAGGTCTTCCCAAACAAAAACTGAAGGAATTCATCACCACTAAACCAGCACTACAAGAGATCCTAAAGGGGATTCTGTGAGTGAAATGTTGCAAGGACCACAAAGTACCAGAGACATCACTACAAGCATGAAACATACAGACATCACACTGACTCGAAACTCGTATCTTTCAATAATAACACTGAATGTAAATGGACTAAATGCTCCAACCAAAAGACATAGGGTATCAGAATGGATAAAAAATCAAGACCCATCTATTTGCTATCTACAACAGACTCATTTTAGACCTGAGGACACCTTCAGACTGAAGGTGAGGGGATGGAGAACTATCTATCATGCTATTGGAAGTCAAAGGAAAGCTGGAGTAGCCATACTTATATCAGACAAACTAGACTTTAAATTAAACAAGAGATTGTAACAAAATTGTAGAGATTAAACAAGAGATTAAATAAAATTGCAACAAGAGATGAAGAAGGGCATTATATAATAATTACAGGGTCTATCCATCAGGAAAAGCTAACAATTATAAATGTCTATGTGCCAAACACGGAAGCCCCCAAATATATAAAACAATTAATCACAAACATAAGCAACCTTATTGATAAGAACGTGGTAATTCCAGGGGATATTAACACCTCACTTACACCAATGGATAGATCATCTAGACACACAGTCAATAAAGAAACAAGGGCCCTGAATGATACATTGGATCAGATGGACTTGACAGATCTATTTAGAACTCTGCATCCCAAAGCAACAGAATATACTTTCTTCTCGAGTGCACATGGAACATTCTCCAAGATAGATCACATACTGGGTCACAAAACAGCCCTTCATAAGTATACAAGAATTGAAATCATACCATGCATACTTTCAGACCACAATGCTATGAAGCTTGAAATCAACCACAGGAAAAAGTCTGGAAAACCTCCAAAAGCATGGAGGTTAAAGAACACCCTACTAAAGAATGAATGGGTCAACCAGGCAATTAGAGAAGAAATTTAAAAAAATATATGGACACAAATGAAAATGAAAATATAGTAATCCAAATGCTTTAGGACACAGCAAGGGCAGTTCTGAGAAGAAAATACATTGCAATCTAGGCCTATCTCAAGAAACAAGAAAAATCCCAAATACAAAATCTAACAGCACACCTAGAGGAAATAGAAGAATAACAGCAAAGACACCCCAAACACAGCAGAAGAACAGAAATAGTAAACATCAGAGCAGAAATAAACAATATAGAATAAAAAACAAACTGTAGAGTAGAACATTGAAACCAAGCATTGGTTTTTTGAAAACATAAATAAAATTGATAAACCTGTAGCCAGGCTTCTCAAAAAGAAAAGGGAGATGACCCAAATAGATAAAATCATGAATGAAAATGGAATTATTACAACCAATCCCTTATAAATACAAGCAATTATCAAGGAATACTATGAAAAATTATATGCCAGCAAACTGGAAAACCTGGAAGAAATGGACAAATTCCTAAGCACCCACATACTTCCAAAACCCAAACACGAAGAAATAGAAAACTTGAATAGACCCATACCAGCAAAGAAATTGAATCAGTTATCAAAAATCTCCCAATGAATAAGAGTCCATGACCAGAAGGCTTCCCTGGGGAATTCTACCAGACATTTAAAGCAGAGATAATACCTATCCTTCTCAAGCTGTTCCAAAAAATAGAAAGGGAAGGAAAACTTCCAGACTCATTCCATGAAGCCAGCATTACTTTGATTCTGGAACCAGACAGAGACCCAGTGAAAAAAGAGAACTACAGGCCAATATCCCCGATGGACATGGATGCACAAATTCTCAATAAGATACTCACAAATCAAATTCAACAGCATATAAAAAGAATTATTGACCATGATCAAGTGGGATTCATACCTGGGATACAGGGATGGTTCAACATTCACAAATTGATGTGATGCATCACATCAATAAAAGAAATGATAAGACCATAGGTTCCTGTCAATCAATGCAGAAAAAGCATTTGACCAAATTCAGCATCCTTTCCTAATAAAAACCGTCAAGAAAGTCAGGATAGAAGGAACATACTTAAACATCATCAAAGCCATTTATACAAACACCACAGCTAATATCATCCTCAATGGGGAAAAAACTGAGAGCTTTCCCCCTGAGTCAGGAACAGGACAGGGATGTCCACTCTCACTGCTGTTGTTTAACATAGTGTTGGAAGTTCTAGCATCAGTAATCAGACAACAAAAGGAAATCAAAGGCATCAAAATTGGCATAGATGAAGTCAAACATTCACTTTTTGCAGATGACATGATATTATACATGGAAAATCCGATAGACTCCACCAAAAGTCTGCTAGAACTGATACATGAATTCAGCAAACTTGCAGGATACAAAATGAATGTACAGAAATCAGTTGCATTCTTATACACTAATAAAGAAGCAACAGAAAGACAAATAAAGAAACTGATCCCATTCACAAAATGCACCAAGAAGCATAAAATACCTAGGAATAAACCTAACCAAAGATGTAAAAATCTGTATGCTGAAAACTATAGGAAGCTTATGAAGGAAATTGAAGAAGATACATAGAAATGGAAAAACATTCCATGCTCAGGGATTGGAAGAATAAATATTGTCAAAATGTCAATACTACCCAAAGCTATCTACACATTCCATGAAATCCCAATCAAAATTGCACCAGCATTCTTCCCGAAGCTAGAACAAGCAATCCTAAAATTTGTATGGAACCGCAATAAACCCCGAATGGCCAAAGTAATATTGAAGAAGAAGACCTAAGTAGGAGGCATCTCAATTCCAGACTTTAGCCTCTACAACAAAGCTGTAATCATCAAGACAGCATGGTATTGGCACAAAACCAGACACATAGACCAATGGAATAGAATAGAGACTCCAGAATTACACCCACAAAAGTATGGCCAACTACTCTTTGACAAAGCAGGAAAGATTATCCAATGGAAAAAAAGACAGTCTCTTTAACAAATGGTACCAGGAGAACTGGACAGCAACATGGAGAAGATTGAAACTAGACCACTTTCTTACACCATTCACAAAAACAAACTCAAAATGGATAAAGAACCTGAATGTGAGACAGGAAACCATCAAAATTCTAGAGGAGAAAGCAGAAAAAAACCTCTCTGACCTCAGCCGCAGCAATTTCTTACTTGACACATCTCCAAAGGCAAGGGAATTAAAAGCAAAAATGAACTATTGGGACCTCATCAAGATAGAAAGCTTCTGCACTGCAAAGGAAACAATCAACAACACTAAAAGGCAACTGATGGAATGGGAAAAGATATTTGCAAATGGCATATTGGACAAAGGGCTAGTATCCAAAATCTATAAAGAACTCACCAAACCCCACACCTGAAAAACAAACAATCCAGTGAAGAAATGGGCAGACAACATGAATAGACACAAGACATCCAGATGGCCAATAGGCACATGAAAAGATGATCATTGTCACTCCTCATCAGGGAAATACAACTCAAAACCACACTCAGATACCACCTCTAGCCAGTCAGAGTTGCTAAAATGAACAAAATTTGGCGACTATAGATGCTGGAGAGGATGTGGAGAAATAGGAACCCTCTTGCACTCTTGGTGGGAATGCCAACTGGTGCAGCTACTCTGGAAAACAGTGCAGAGGTTCCTCAAAAAATTAAAAATTGATCTACCCTCTGACTCAGCAATAGCACTGCTAGGAATTTATCCAATGAATACAGGAGCGCTGATGCATAGGGGCACTTGTACCCAAATGTTTATAGCATCACTTTCAACAATAGCCAAATTATGGAAAGAGCCTAAGTGTCCATCAACTGATGACTGGAGAAAGAATTTGTGGTTTATATACATAATGGAATACTATGTGGCAATGAGAAAGAATGAAACAGGGCCTTTTGTAGCATTGTGGATGGAACTGGAGAGTGTTCTGCTAAGTGAAATAAGTCATACAGAGAAAGACAGATACCATATGTTTTCACTCTTATGTGGATCCTGGGAAACTTAACAGAAGACCATGGGGGAGGGGAAGGAAAAAAAGAGGTTAGAGAGGGAGGGAGCCAAAACATAAGAGACTTTTAAAAACTGAGAATAAACTGAGGGTTGACGGGGGTGGGAATGAGGGGAGGGTGGGTGATGAGTATTGAGGAGGGCACTTGTTGGGATGAGCACTGTGTGTTGTATGGATACCAAGTTGATAATAAATTTCCTATTAAAAATAATAAAAATAAAATACTCAACAATAAAACATAAAACTTCTGCACAGTGAAGGAAATAATCAGCAAAACTAAAAGTCAACTTATGGAATGTGAGAAGATATTTGCAAATGACATACCTGATAAAGGGTTTGTATCCAAAATCTATAAAGAACTTATCAAAGTAAATATCAAAAAAACACAAATAATCCAGTTAAAAATGGGTAGAAGATATGAATAGAAATTTTTCCAAAGAAGACATCCAGATGGCTAACAGACACATGAAAAATGCTCAAGATCACTCAGCATCAGGGAAATACAAGTCAAAATCACAACGAGATACCCCTTCACACCTATCAGAATGACTGAAATTAACAACATAGGAAACAGTGGATGTTAACAAGGATACAGAAAAATGGAATCCTCTTACACCATTGGTGGGAATGGAAACTGGCACAGCCACTCTACAAAGTAGTATGGAGGTTCCTCAAAAAGTTAAAAATAGAACCACCCTACAACCCAGCAATCACACTACTAGGTATTATCCCTAAGGATGCAACAATAGTGATTCGAAGGGGCACATGCACCGTGATGTTTTTGGAGCATTATGAACAATAACCAAGTTATGGAAAGACCCCAAATGTCCATTAACTGATGAATGGATAAAGAAGATGTGGAATATATATACAATGGAATATTAGTCGGCCATCAAAAAAAGAATGAATCTTGCAATTTTAGATGATGTGGATAGAGCTAGAGTATATTATGCTAAGTGAAACCAGTCAGAGATTATGCTGAGTGAAATCAGTCAGAGAATGAAAATACCATATGATTTCACTAATATATGGAATTTAATAAACAAAACAGATGAATATAAAGGAAGGGGGAAGAAAAAGATAGGGAGGCAAACCATAAGAAACTCTTAACTATAGAGAACAAACTGAGAGTTGATGGAAGGTTATGAGGGTGAGAGTCTAAATGGGTGATGGTTTCTGATGAGCACTGGTTGTTGTATGTAAGTGATGAATCACTAAATTCTACTCCTGAAATCAGTACTATACTATATGTTAACTAACTAGAATTTAAATAAAAACTTAAATAAATAAATAAATACCATCTTGGAAGGAGAATTATTTTCTAAGATTATAAAATTAAAGAAAAATAATAATAAAACTAGGTGCTGTGGTTCTCAAATCAGCATTCTTTGTGATTTAAAATATAAGAACTGGGGCACCTGGGTGGCTCAGTCGTTTAAGCAACCAACTTCAGCTCAGGTCATGATCTCATGTCTCGTGAGTTCCAGCCACGTGTCAGGTTCTGTGCTGACAGCTCAGATCCTGGAGCCTGCTTCAGGTTCTGTGTCTTTCTCTCTGTCCCTCTGCTGTTTGCACTCTGTTTCTCTCTCTCTCAGAAATAAATAAACATTTTAAAAAATTTTAAATATAAGAATTATTCAATAACATATTTATAGAAAAACTGCCTATAAATCAAAATTATATATATTGTACCTTAGTCTATGAATTCTATTATATACCTGGAGTATCAGCCCTATTAAAAACTTTAAAATTTGTACTAAATTCTTTTAAAAGACACATTTCAGTGAAATGTAATTTCTTTTTCTAAATTTTTTTAATCTTTATTTTTGGAGAGAGATAGAGACAAAGCACAAGTGGGGGAGGAATGAGATAGAGAGAGACAAAGAATCTGAAGCAGGTTCCAAGCTCTGAGCTGTCAGAACAGAGTCTGACACGGGGTTAGAACTCATTAACCATGAGTTCATGATCTGGGCAGAAGTCATACTATTAAGTGACTGAGCCACCCAGGTGCCGTGAAAAATAATTTCTAATGAAAATATTAAACTATTCTGATTTTCTTTAGAATTATATTACTGCATACATTAAATAGTATGGTGAAAAGATAAAGTGTGTGTGTGTGTGTGTATGTGTGCGTGTGTGTGTGTACACACAATTACTGTATTGAACTTATGCAGTAATATAATTCTAAAGAAAACTAAAGCAGATATACATATATACAGGTAATATATGTATATACATATACATACACATACATATATACATATATATGTATACATATATACATATATATGTATACATATATACATATACACACATACATACATACACAACACACCATGATGTGTTTTTAGTTATTTATCAACTGAGGCTATTTTAACTAGAGCTTCTTACTCTCCTAATGATGAAATTAAAGGAATTCTGAATTCTTTTGTAAATTGAGGGTTCAATATTTGATTTATCTGTTCTTTAATTTATAGTTTTGTCCACAGTTCAATATCACTAATTTGCATTAATGGGGAAGTAGTCTGAAATATAGACCAGAACTGACCAAGAGAACTTTCTCTAGTGATGAAAATGATTTTTCATGATGTCCAACATGATAACCACTAGACAGCTGTGAGTAATAAAGCACTTGAAATGTGGTTAGTGTCATTGAGGAATTGAATTCTTAATTTTATTTATTTAAATAATTTAAATAGCAACATGTGGCTAATGGCTACCACACTGCACAGCTCATAAAAACTCAAAAGATTAGTTTGGTGGTATTCAAGAGATAAGGATGTAACCATTAAGAGTCACCCTACTAGACATGTTTTCCTGAGTTGACAAGCATTTGTAAATAATATTCTCTTTTTTTAACATAAATAATTTTAGCCCAGTTTGTTATGTGAGTGAAACACATAAAAATTGAAACAGTGTTTATTTTCTTGATACAGCTCTTTTTATAATGTGGTGAGAAATTCATCAGCCTACACTCTATTAGTATAGTTACATATTCTAAATTTATTAGTGTAGAGTTATTGTTTTCTTACATGGACTAAAAACAGAGAGGCACACAGTGATATGATTTTTTATTAAACACAAGAAATAATTAGAATAATTTCAATGGCAAAGTAGAAGAAAAGCTACCTTTCGAAATACTGGACTTCAAAATATTTAGTTCCTATGATAGCATCTTAACTAAATACCTGGCATAACCATTTCTGTGGTTAGGAAAAGTGATCTTAGAATGAAGTTAGTCAGTGCCTAAACATCTTTGTGGTTAACTTTTTATTGAATTGCCACTTTCATTTAGGAAGCATAATAATGAGGGGTGGCTGGGTGGCTCAGTGGTTAAGCATCCAACTTTGGCTCAGGTCATGATCTTGCGGTTTGTGAGTTTGAGCCCCTCATAGGGCTCTGTGCTGACAGCTCAGAGCCGGGAGCCTGCTTCGAATTCTGTGTCTCCTCCTCTCTCTGCCCCTCCCACGTTCATGCTCTGCCTCTCTGTCTCTCAATAATAAATAAACATTATTTTTTAAAGGAAGCATAATAATGACAATGATGACCTTAATATCATTATGTAAACTTCTATCCATGAAAATATTGGTTTTTCCAATCTCTAAAGATCCATTAGAACTGGTTTGTAAAGCAGTCCATACTTTTTCATTGAAAACTCTCAAAAATAATGCTATTTTCATACTATATTCCTAAAATTAGAAGAGAAGTTTCTTTCATTGACTCTGAAGAGTTCTCTTGGCTTCTAATCATATAAAAAAGAAAACATTGCTATTATGTCCTAAACACTGGACCATAATTAAGGTAAAAGAAATCCTCACTGTACTCATGTTGTAAACAGTAGCCTGACATCAACTGAAAACAAGGAAATAAGTTGTAGGGTAGATTATTCCTAAAGTATAGCAGATGCAGAAGTCCTGTGTGATACAGACATTGAGAACATGTTAAAACAACTTTACCAAAACAACTTACTCAGTTATCAGAAATGAAAAGTTAATTATCAAGGTTTACTATGTGCAAGAGCTTTGTGAAATGTATATTTGTCATTATGGTTAATTTGCACATACCTCACTGATGAAAAGGCCAGGGGAGCTAGGCTGAGAACACAGCTGTACAGCAGCTCAACTAATTGCCTCTTCATCCTCAACCTCATTTATCTTTATTTCTTCCCAATTATACCAAATTATCAATAGTCTCTGTTGTATCAGAGTCTTAATCCCCTTTATTCAGGCAGCATTACATAGTGGCAGATGGATTCTTGGAGGGAGTCAGAGTAAATAGCCATGAAATGCCACCTCTGGCAGATGGCACTGCTCACAAGAAATGAGACAAAATATTTGGAATTTGTAACTGAGCATTGGTATGAAGATGCAAGCTGTTAATATTTTTTTAAGATAATCAAGTTGCTACCTGGTAAAAATGTAACCTATATTTTAAAGAAAAAATACAAAGGTTCATGTGTTCACATCTCAAAAATAATACGTTTTTAGATGGTATATTCCCACTGAGTACTGTAGCCATGAAGTCCTTTCATGCCATGATATCTTATGATAATAAATGGCCTATTTTCATTTGAAACAAAGAACAGATATTCTGAATTCAAAGATATAATATCATTTATTTTTCTCTCCTATCAAATTACAGACTGTGAAATATTATTGTATCTACTGCCATATTGAAAATATGCTTCAAAATTGAAAAACAAACTGAACATAAAAAAGAAAAAAAACATCGTGAGAAAACAGTTTGGAAACGTAAATTCTTTATTTGGTAAAAATAAGTCATTTTTTATATCACTTACAAAATATCAGTAATAGAAATCTAAAAAAAATTCTTTTCATTTGATCAACAAATTTTGTTGATTTGCCAAAATAAGTACATAGCAAGTATGTTTTTATGAATTTAATATTCAGAAGCATATTATCTATACATATTATTACATAGACGCAATGGCTGAAACAAACGATAAATAAATGACAGTAACTTTTAAAATGAAATGTGAAATAATAAAATAGGTCACTTTAGAGTATTTTATTTTCAAGACAAATATATTTTAACAAGAGCTAGTGGATTTTTCTTTGAGCTTTTCTATAACACAGTGCTGCTTAAGGAGTAGGTATCTCTTTGTCATACACACACTGGATGCTGAATTCAATAGAATTACCACAAATTTTGTCCCGTTTGTCAGAGACACAGAGGGGGAAAGTGGAAAAAACTATAAAACTGCTTGCTTCCTTGGTATCCACGGTTCCAATTCTCTATGTCCTTTTATATACTACCCCCCCCCGCCTTTTTAAGTTTTATTTATTTATTTAGAGAGAGAAATAGAGCATGAGCAGGGGAAGGGCAGAGAGACATGGAGAGAATCCCAAGCAGGATGTGCAGGGGTGTCATGGAGCCTGATGCAGGGCTCAATCCCAGCAACCATGAGATCATGACCAGAGCCAAAAATCAAGTCAGCTGCTTAAGCAACTGAGCCACCCAGGAGCCCCTTATAGACTTCTTCTTAAGCTACCCCTTGGCAACTGTATCTTACACCATTGTCTATCTTCTACACTGACCTATCCAAGTTATATCCTGTAAATATTCCTTCTCATCTCAATTTCTTCAATAGTTTAAATTTTTCATGTTCACTTTACAAAATGTTTCTAGACTGCATGAAGTGAACATGTGTGAATTGAGCTGTTAATTGAGCTTGGAAAATAATAATTTCTAGCATTTTCTCCCCAAACTAACTGTTGAGGTTTCTTAAATTTGAAACCAAAATTCCAAGGCTACTTTGTATTGTACACTGTTAACTTGGGACAGTTTAGGAAATTTGTGTGAAAACATAAGTATAAATTGTCCTGACACTGATCTATCAAAAGTTCATCCCACTTTTATTTAGAGTTTGGATCTGTGCTGTGTTCTGTTCTATAGCCTGGGAAAAACATATTATTACTGTAGACAGACTAATGCAAAAAATATTATAGACAAATCCAAACTTTTGAGATGCCTATAGTATTATAATGTCAATAACTCTGGAGCTACTATTATTTTATAAAATTTTGAAAAGTTAGTTTAAACTGTTTAAATGTTTATTTATTTTTTGAGAGAGAAGGGGAGGGAATGAGCAGGGTAGGGTCAGAGAGAGAGGGAGATACAGAATCTGAAGCAGACTCCAGGTTCTGAGCTGTCAGCACAGAGCTGGACATGAGTCTTGAATGGATGAACTGCGAGATCATGACCTGAGCCAAAGTTGCTCAACAAACTGAGCCACCCAGGCACCCCAAAAAGTTAGTTTTAAAATGCAACATAAATTCTCTGCTTTCATTCTGAGGCATAGGTGATGTTATTTTTTTTTTTCCAAATATATTCATCATGCCTGATTGTCATCCTTGGAAACAAAAGTTTGTAAATTAGCCAGACATTTTTGCTACCTTTGATGCATTGCCAGACCTAATAAGCTGAGTCTGTGTGGTTTGCCAGTGCATATTTAACTCTTCATCCTTACAAGAATGAGTCTGGGCTTAATAGTGGTTATGCGTTGGGATTTAGTAGGCTGTGAACAATAAATAAAGAATCCCATTTAAATATAAATTGAGGTGTTTGATTTTTTCCGGAAGATGGCGGCATAGGAGGATGCTGGGCTCACCACGCGTCCTCACCTCACTTATATTCCACCTACACCTGCCTAAATAACCCAGAAAACCACCAGAGGATTAGCAAAACCGAGTCTCTGGAGCCAAGCACAGACAAGAGGCCCACGGAAGAGGGTAGGAAGGGCAGAGAGGCGGTACCCACTGCACAGACTGGCGGGAGGGAGCAGGGGCAGAGGGGTGGCCCGCTGGCCAAGCAGAGCCCCCAGTCTGGCTTGAAACAGTGGAGGGGCCGGATGGAGTGTGTTCTGACAGCAAGCAGGACATAACATCTCGGAGGTCATAAGTTAACAGCTCTGCTCAGAAAGCGGGAAGGCTGGAGGACAAAGGGAGGGAGAGTTGCTGAGCCCCAGGATGACAGAGCTCAGTTTGGCGGGGATCAAAGCTGCTAGCCAGCGCCATCTCCCTCGCCCATCCACCAGCCAAAATCCCAAAAGGAACCGGTTCCTGCCAGGGAAGTTGCTTGCTCCGAGCAAACACCCAGAGCTGTGCTTCTGCGGAGCCACCCCTTCGGCAGCAGGTCTGACTCACTCCCGCTGCCACAGGGCCCCTCCTGAAGTGGATCACCTAAGGAGAAGGGAGCTAAGCCTGCCCCTCCTGCCCCCATGCACTTTGCCTACCCACCCCAGCAGATCCCCAGCACCACAAGCCTGGCAGTGTGCAAGTAGCCCAGATGGGCCACACCACCCCACAGTGAATCCCGCCCCTAGGAGAGGGGAAGAGAAGGCACACACCAGTCTGACTGTGGCCCAAGCAGTGGGCTGGGGGCAGACATCAGGTCTGACTGCGGCCCCGCCCACCAACTCCAGTTATATACCACAGCACAGGGGAAGTGCCCTACAGGTCCGCACCACTCCAGGAACTATCCAAAATGACCAAATGGAAGAATTCCCCTCAAAAGAATCCCCAGGAAATAACAACAGCTAATGAACTGATCAAAAAGGATTTAAATAATATAACAGAAAGTGAATTTAGAATAATAGTCATAAAATTAATCGCTGGGCTTGAAAACAGTATAGAGAACAGCAGAGAATCTATTGCTACAGAGATCAAGGGACTAAGGAACAGTCAAGTGGAGCTGAAAAACGCTTTAAACGGGATGCAAAATAAAATGGAAACGACCATGGCTCGGATTGAAGAGGCAGAGGAGGGAATAGGTGAACTAGAAGATAAAATTATGGAAAAAGAGGAAGCTGAGAGAAAGAGAGATAAAAAAAAAAAACCAGGAGTATGAGGGGAAAATTAGAAAACTAAGTGATACACTAAAAGGAAATAATATACGCATAATTGGTATTCCAGAGGAGGAAGAGAGAGGGAAAGGTACTGAAAATGTACTTAAAGAAATAATAGCTTACAACTTCCCTGAACTGGGGAAGGAAAAAGGCATTGAAATCCAAGAGGCCCAGAGAACTCCCTTCAGACGTAACTTGAATCGATCTTCTGCACGACATATCATAGTGAAACTGGCAAAATACAAGGATAAAGAGAAAATTCTGAAAGCAGCAAGGGATAAACGTGCCCTCACATATAAAGGGAGACCTATAAGACTCGTGACTGATCTCTCTTTTGAAACTTGGCAGGCCAGAAAGGCATGGCAGGAGATCTTCAATGTGCTGAACAGAAAAAATATGCAGCCGAGAATCCTTTATCCAGCAAGTCTGTAATTTAGAATAGAAGGAGAGATAAAGGTCTTCCCAAACAAACAAAAACTGAAGGAATGCGTCACCACTAAACCAGCCCTACAAGAGATCCGAAGGGGGGTCCTGTGAGACAAAGTACCAGAGACATCGCTACAAGCATAAAACATACAGACATCACAATGACTCTAAACCCATATCTTTCTATAATAACACTTAATGTAAATGGACTAAATGTGCCAACCAAAAGATACAGGGTATCAGAATGGATAAAAAAACAAGGCCCATCTATTTGCTGTCTACAAGAGACTCATTTTAGACCTGAGGACACCTTCAGATTGAGAGTGAGGGGATGGAGAACTATTTATCATGCTACTGGAAGCCAAAAGAAAGCTGGAGTAGCCATACTTATATCAGACAAACTAGACTTTAAATTAAAGGCTGTACCAAGAGATGAAGAAGGGCATTATATAATAATTACAGGGTCTAACAATCAGGAAGAGCTAACAGTTATAAATGTCTATGCGCCGAATACCGGAGCCCGCAAATATATAAAACAATTACTTGTAAACATAAGCAACCTTATTGATAAGAATGTGGTAATTGCAGGGGACTTTAACACTCCACTTACAGCAATGGATAGATCATCTAGACACACGGTCAATAAAGAAACAAGGGCCCTGAATGATACATTGGATAAGATGGACTTGACAGATATATTTAGAACTCTGCATCCCAAAGCAACAGAATAGACTTTCTCTCGAGTGCACATGGAACATTCTCCAAGATAGATCATATACTGGGTCACAAAACAGCCCTTCATAAGTTTACAAGAATTGAAATTATACCAAGCATACTTTCAGACCACAATGATATGAAGCTTGAAATCAACCTCAGGAAAATGTCTGGAAAACCTCGAAAAGCATGGAGGTTAAAGAACACCCTACTAAAGAATGAGTGGGTCAACCAGGCAATTAGAGAAGAAATTAAAAAATATATGGAAACAAACGAAAATGAAAATACAACAATCCAAACGCTTTGGGACACAGCGAAGGCAGTCCTGAGAGGAAAATACATTGCAATCCAGGCCTATCTCAAGAAACAAGGAAAATCCCAAATACAAAATCTAACAGCACACATAAAGGAAATAGAAGCAGAACAGCAAAGACAGGCTAAACCCAGCAGAAGAAGAGAAACAATAAAGATCAGAGCAGAAATAAACAATATAGAATCTAAAAAAACTGTAGAGCAGATCAACGAAACCAAGAGTTGGTTTTTTGAAAAAATAAACAAAATTGACAAACCTCTAGCCAGGCTTCTCAAAAAGAAAAGGGAGATGACCCAAATAGATAAAATCATGAATGAAAATGGAATTATTACCACCAATCCCTCAGAGATACAAACAATTATCAGGGAATACTATGAAAAACTATATGCCAACAAATTGGACAACCTGGAAGAAATGGACAAATTCATAAACACCGACAAACTTCCAGAACTCACTCAGGAGGAAATGGAAAGCTTGAGCAGACCCATAACCAGCGAAGAAATGTAATCAGTCATCAAAAATCTCCCAACAAATAAGAGTCCAGGACCAGATGGCTTCCCAGGGGAGTTCTACCAGACGTTTAAAGCAGACATAATACCTATCCTTCTCAAGCTATTCCAAGAAATAGAAAGGGAAGGAAAACTTCCAGACTCATTCTGTGAAGCCAGTATTCCTTTGATTCCTAAACCAGACAGAGACCCAGTAAAAAAAGAGAACTACAGGCCAATATCCCTGATGAATATGGATGCAAAAATTCTCAAAGATACTAGCAAAACGAATTCAACGGCATATAAAGAGAATTATTCACCATGATCAAGTGGGATTCATTCCTGGGATGCAGGGCTGGTTCAACATTCCCAAATCAATCAACGTGATATATCACTTTAATAAAAGAAAAATAAGAACCATACGATCCTGTCCATCGATGCAGAAAATGCCTTTGACAAAATTCAGCACCCTTTCTTAATAAAAACCTTGAGAGAGTCGGGATAGAAGGAACATACTTAAACATCATAAAAGCCATTTATGAAAAGCTCACAGCTAACATCATCCTCAATGGGGAAAAACTGAGAGCTTTTTCCCTCAGATCAGGAACAAGACAGGGATGCCCACTCTCACCGCTGTTGTTTAACATAGTGTTGGAAGTTCTAGCATCCGCAATCAGACAACAAAAGGAAATCAAAGGCATCAAATTTGCCAAAGATGAAGTCAAGCTTTCACTTTTTGCAGATGATATGATAGTATACATGGAAAATCTGATAGACTCCACCAAAAGTCTCCTAGAACGGATACATGAATTTAGCAAACATGAAGGATACAAAATCAATGTACAGAAATCAGTTGCATTCTTATACAATAACAATGAAGCAACAGAAACACAAATAAGGAAACTGATCCCATTCACAATTACACCAAGAAGCATAAAATACCCCATTGAGGATGGTATTAATGTTGGGTCATTCATATATCGCTTTTATGATCTTGAAGTATGATCCTTCTATCCCTTCTTGAGGGTTTTTATGAAGAAAAGATGTTGTATTTTGTCAAATACTTTCTTTGCATCTATTGAGAGGATCATATGGTTATTGTCCTTTTTTTATTGAAGTGATGAATCACATTAATTTTTTGGGGAATATTGAACCAGCCCTGCATCCCAGGTATAAATCCCACTTGGTCGTGGTGAATAATTTTTTTTTCAATATATGAAATTTATTGTCAAATTGGTTTCCATACAACACCCAGTGCTCATCACAAAAGGTGCTCTCCTCAATACCCATCACCCACCCTCCCTTCCCTCCCACCCCCCATCAAACCTCAGTTGGTTCTCGGTTTTTAACAGTCTCTGCTGCTTTGGCTCTCTCCCACTCTAACCTCCTTTTTTCTTTTTTTTTTCCTTCCCCTCCTCCATGGTTCTCTGTTAAGTTTCTCAGGATCCACATAAGAGTGAAAAGATACGGTATCTGTCTTTGTCTGTATGGCTTATTTCACTTAGCATAACACTCTCCAGTTCCACCCATGTTGCTACAAATGCCATATTTCTTTATTTTTCATTGCCACATAGTACTCCATTGTGTATATAAACCACAATTTCTTTATCTATTCATCAGTTGATGGACATTTAGGCTCTTTCCATAATTTGGCTATTGTTGAGAGTGCTGCTATAAACATTGGGGTACAAGTGCCCCTAGGCATCAGTACTCCTGTATCCCTTGGGTAAATTCCTAGCAGTGCTATTGCTGGGTCATAGGGTAGGTATATTTTTAATTTTTTGAGATCCCCCCCACTGTTTTCCAGATTGGCTGCACCAATTTGCAATCCCACCAACAGTGCAAGAGGGTTCCCGTTTCTCCACATCCTCTTCAGCATCAATAGTCTCCTGATTTGTTCATTTTGGCCACTCTGACTGGCATGAGGTGATATCCGAGTGTGGTTTTGATTTGTATTTCCCTGATGAGGAGCAACATTGAGTATCTTTTCATGTGCCTGTTTGGCCATCTAGATGTCTTCTTTAGAGAAGTGTCTATTCATGTTTTCTGCCCATTTCTTCACTGGGTTGTTTGTCACGTGTGGAGTTTGGTTAGCTCTTTATAGATTTTGGATACTAGCCCTTTGTCCAATATGTCATTTGCAAATATCTTTTCCCAGTCCGTTGGTTGCCTTTTAGTTTTGTTGGTTGTTTCCTTTGCTGTGCAGAAGCTTTTTATCTTCATAAGGTCTCAGTAGTTCCTTTTTGCTTTTAATTCCCTTGCTTTAGGGAATGTGTCAAGTAAGAGATTGCTACGGCTGAGGTCAGAGAGGTCTTTTCCTGCTTTCTCCTCTAGGGTTTTGATGGTTTCCTGTCTCACATTCAGGTCCTTTATCCATTTTGAGTTTATTTTTGTGAATGGTGTGAGAAAGTGGTCTAGTTTCAACCTTCTGCATGTTGCTGTCCAGTTCTCCCAGCACCATTTGTTAAAGAGACTGTCTTTTTTCCATTGGATGTTCTTTCCTGCTTTGTCCTGCCATACATTTGTCGGTCTAGCTCTGGGGTTTCTATTCTACTCCATTTGTCTATGTGTTGTTTTTGTCCCAATACCATGCTGTCTTGATGATTACAGCTTTGTAGTAGAGGCTAAAGTCTGGGATTGTGATGCCTCCTGCTTTGGTCTTCTTCAAAATTACTTTGGCTATTCGGGGCCTTTTGTGGTTCTATATGAATTTTAGGATTGCTTGTTCTAGTTTTGAGAAGAATGCTGATGCAATTTTGATTGGGATTGCATTGAATCTGTAGATAGCTTTGGGTAGTATTGACATTTTGACAAATTTATTCTTCCAATCCATGAGCATGGAATGTTTTTCCATTTCTATATACCTTCTTCAATTTCTTTCAAAAGCTTTCTATAGTTTCAGCATACAGATCTTTTACATCTTTGGTTAGATTTATTCCTAGGTATTTTATACTTCTTAGTGCAATTGTGAATGGGATCAGTTTGTTTATTTCTCTTTCTGTTGCTTCATTATTAGTGTATAAGAATGCAACTGATTTCTGTACCTTGATTTTGTATCCTGCAACTTTGCTGAATTCATGTATCAGTTCTAGCAGACTTTTGGTGGAGTCTATCGGATTTTCCATGTATAATATCATGTCATCTGCAAAAAGTGAAAGCTTAACTTCATCTTTGCCAATTTGTATGCCTTTGATTTCCTTTTGTTGTCTGATTGCTGATGCTAGAACTTCCAACACTATGTTGAACAACAGCAGTGAGAGTGGACATCCCTGTCGTGTTCCTGATCTCAGGGAAAATGCTCTCAGTTTTTCCCCATTGAGGATGATGTTAGCTGTGAGCTTTTCATAAATGGCTTTTATGATGTTTAAGTATGTTCCTTCTATCCCGACTTTCTTGAGGGTTTTTATTAAGAAACTTTGCTGAATTTTGTTAAATGCCTTTTCTGCATTGATTGACAGGATCATATGGTTCTTATCTTTTCTTTTGTTAATGTGATGTATCACGTTGATTGATTTGGGAATGTTGAACCAGCCCTGCATCCCAGGAATGAATCCCACTTGATCATGGTGAATAATTCTTTTTATATGCTGTTGAATTCGATTTGCTAGTATCTTATTGAGAATTTTTGCATCCATATTGATCAGGGATATTGGCCTGTAGTTCTCTTTTTTTACTGGGTCTCTGTCTGGTTTAGGAATCAAAGTAATACTGGCTTCATAGAATGAGTCTGGAAGTTTTCCTTCCCTTTCTATTTCTTGGAATAGCTTGAGAAGGATAGGTATTATCTCTGCTTTAAACGTCTGGTAGAACTCCCCTGGGAAGCCATCTGGTCCTGGACTCTTATTTGTTGGGAGATTTTTGATAACTGATTCAATTTCTTCGCTGGTTATGGGTCTGTTCAAGCTTTCTATTTCCTCCTGATTGAGTTTTGGAAGCGTGTGGGTGTTTAGGAATTTGTCCATTTCTTCCAGGTTGTCCACCTTGTTGGCATGTAATTTTTCATAGTATTCCCTGATAATTGTTTGTATCTCTGAGGGATTGGTGGTAATAATTCCATTTTCATTCATGATTTTATCTACTTGGGTCATCTCCCTTTTCTTTTTGAGAAGCCTGGCTAGAGGTTTGTCAATTTTGTTTATTTTTTCAAAAAACCAACTCTTGGTTTCGTTGATCTGCTCTACAGTTTTTTTAGATTCTATATTGTTTATTTCTGCTCTGATCTTTATTATTTCTCTTCTTCTGCTGGGTTTAGGCTGTCTTTGCTGTTTTGCTTTTAGTTCCTTTAGGTGTGCTGTTAGATTTTGTATTTGGGATTTTTCTTGTTTCTTGAGATAGACCTGGATTGCAATGTATTTTCCTCTCAGACTTCCTTCACTGCGTCCTAAAGCATTTGGATTGTTGTATTTTCATCTTCATTTGTTTCCATATATTTTTAAATTTCTTCTCTACTTACCTGGTGACCTGTTCATTCTTTAGTAGTGTGTTCTTTAACCTCCATGCTTTTGGAGGTTTCCAGACTTTTTCCTGTGGTTGATTTCAAGCTTCATAGCATTGTGGTCTGAAAGTATGCTTGGTATGATTTCCATTCTTGTATACTTATGAAGGGCTGTTTTGTGACCCAGTATGTGATCTATCTTGGAGAATGTCCCATGTGTACTGGAAAAGAAAGCATATTCTGTTGCTTTGGGATGCAGAGTTCTAAATATATCTGTCAAGTCCATCTGATCCAATGTATCATTCAGGGCCCTTGTTTCTTTATTGACTGTGTGTCTAGGTGATCTATCCATTTCTGTAAGTGGAGTGTTTAAGTCCCCTGCAATTACCACATTCTTATCAATAAGGTTGCTTATGTTTGTGAGTAATTGTTTTATATGTTTGAGGGCTCCTGTATTCGGCACATAGGCATTATAATTGTTAGCTCTTCCTGATGGATAGACCCTGTGATTATTATATAATGCCCTTTTTCATCTCTTGTTACAGCCTTTAATTTAAAGTCTAGTTTGTCTGATATAAGTATGGCTACTCCAGCTTTCTTTTGACTTCCATTGGCATGATAAATAGTTCTCCATCCCCTCACTCTCAATCTGAAAGTGTCTTCAGGTCTAAAATTAGTCTCTTGTAGACAGCAAATAGATGGGTCTTGGTTTTTTATCCATTCTGATACCCTATGTCTTTTGGTTGGCGCATTTAGTCCATTTACATTCAGTGTTATTATAAAAAGGTATGGGTTTAGAGTCATTGTGATGTCCGTAGGTTTCATGCTTTTGGTGATGTCTCTGGTACTTTTTCTCACAGGATCCCCCTTAGGATCTCTTGTAGTGGTGGTTTAGTGGTGACAAATTCCTTCAGTTTTTGTTTGTTTGCATAGACCTTTATCTGTCCTTCTATTCTAAATGACAGACTTGCTGGATAAAGGATTCTTGGCTGCAAATTTTTTATGTTCAGCACATTGAAGATCTCCCTCCATTCCTTTCTGGCCTGCCAAGTTTCAGTAGAGAGGTCGGTCATGAGTCTTATAGGTCTCCCTTTCCATGTTAGAGCACGTTTATCTCTAGCTGCTTTCAGAATTTTCTCTTTATCCTTGTATTTTGCCAGTTTCACTATGACATATCGTGCAGATCGATTCAAATTCAGTCTGAAGGGAGCTCTCTGAGCCTCTTGGATTTCAATGCCTTTTTCCTTCCCCAGATCAGGGAAGTTCTCAGCTATTATTTCTTCAAGTACACCTTCAGCGCCTTTCCCTCTCTCTTCCTCCTCTGGAATACCAATTATGCCTAGATTATTTCTCTTTAGTGCATCACTTAGTTCTCTAATTTTCCCCTCATACTCCTAGATTTTTTTATCTCTCTTTTTCTCAGCTTCTTCTTTTTCCATAATTTTATCTTCTAGTTCACCTATTCTCTCCTCTGCCTCTTCAGTCTGAGCCCTGGTTGTCTCCATTTTATTTTGCAGCTCATTAGTAGCATTTTTTAGCTCCTCCTGGCTGTTCCTTAGTCCCTTGATCTGTAGGAATAGATTATTTGCTGTCCTTTATACTGTTTTCACACCCAGCAATTAATTTTATGAGTATTATTCTAAATTCACTTTCTGTTATATTGTTTAAATCCTTTTTTATCAGTTCGTTAGCTGTTGTTATTTCCTGGACGTTTTTTTGAGGGGAATTCTTCCTTTTTGTCATTTTGGATAGTCCCTGGAGTGGTGCTGGACTGTGGGACACTTCCTCTGTGCTGTCTTGAATAACTTGCATTGGTGGGTGGGGCCTCAGTCAGACCTGATGTCTGCCCCCAGGCGACCACTGGGGCCACAGTCAGACTGGTGTGTACCTTCTCTTCCCCTCTCCTAGGGGCGGGATTCACTGTGGTTTGGCGTGGCCCGTCTGGGCTACTTGCACACTGCCAGGCTTGTGGTGCTGGGGATCTGGCGTATTAGCTGGTGTGGATAGGCAAGGTGCACAGGGCGGGAGGGGCAGGCTCAACTTGCTTTTCCTTTGGGGATCCTCAGAAGCACATTGTTGGGTTTTGCTAGGTGCAAGCAAGTTCCCTGGCAGGAAATGGTTCCCTTTGGGATTTTGGCTGTGGGATGGGCGAGGGTGATGGCGCTGGTGAGCGCCTTTGTTCCCTGCCAATCTAAGCTCTGTTGTCAGGAGCTCAACATCTCTCCCTCCTGTTGTCCTCCAGCCCTCCAGTTCTAGGAGCAGAGCCGTTAGCTTATAACCTTCCAGATGTCAAGTCCTGGTTGCTTTCAGAACATACTCTGTCTGGCCCCTCTGCTTTTGCCAGCCAGACTCAGGGGCTCTGCTTGGCCTGCTGGCTGCCCCTCTGCCCCAGCTCCCTCCTGCCAGTCCGTGTAGCACCCACCGCCTTGCTGCCCTTCCTACCTTCTTCCCTGGGCCTCTCATCTGTGCTTGGCTCCAGAGACGCCGTTCTGCTACTCTTCTGGCAGGTTTCTAGGTTATTTAGGCAGGTGTAGGTGGAATCTAAGTGATCAGCAGGACACGGTGATCCCAGGGTCCTCCTAAGCCCTACTCCACCTTTCTTTGACATCCATTTGCATGATAAACATTTCTCAATTTCCTCAGTTTCAATTTATAATTGTCTTAGGTCTGAAATGTGTCTCTTGTAGGCACCACTAGATGGCTCTTCCTTTTTTTAATCCATTATCACATCCTATGTTGTGTGATTGAAGCATTTAGTCCATTTACATTCAAAGTAATTGCTGATAGATATGTGTTTATTATCATTTTATTATTTGCTTTGTAATTGTTTCTGAAGACTTTCTTTGATCCCTTCTTGTCTTTTTTGGTTTTGCGGTTTGCTGATTTTCTTTAGTTATATATTTGGATTTCTTTCTATTTATCTTTGCATATTTATTAGTTGTTCTGGATATATGGTTACCATTAGGTTTGTATATAACCCCTTCTGCGTATAGCAGCCTATATTAAGTTGATGGTCATTCAAACTTGAACTCATTTTTTATGCTTATCTTTCCCATGTTTAGGTATGTGTTGTTATAGTTTATATCGTTTATTTTGTGAGTTCTTTGACTTTTTTGCAGAAATATTTATTTTTTACTAGTTTTGTATTTCCTACATTTACACTGTCACTTTTGGCCTCTCCTTTCTATTTAAAGATTCCCCTTTAGTATTTTTTGAAAGGATGGTTTAGTGGTTATGAATTCATTTAGTTTTTGTTTGGGAAACTATTTATCTCTCTTTCTATTCTGTATGATAGCCTTACTGAATGGAATATTTTGGGCAGCAGTTTTTTCCCATTCAGCACATTGAATATGTCATGCCACTTTCTTCTGGTTTCCCAGGTTTCTGTTGAGAAATCTCCTGCTAGCCTTACAGGTTTTCCCTAATAATTTGCTGTCTTCTTTTGTCTTGAGGTTTTTAAGATTCTTTCTTCACCACTATATTTCCCCAATTTGATTACAATATATTTTGGTGTAGGGTGTACTTTTGTTGATTTTGATAGGATTTATCTGTGCCTCCTTGATCTTGATGTCTGTTTTCTTCCCCAAATTAGAGAAGTTTTCAGCTATTATTTCTTCAAATAAATTTTTTGCCCCCTTTTCTCTCTTTTCTTATGGAATTCCTATTGTACAAATGTTATTATATTTGATGGGGTCACTGAGTTCCCTAAGTCTTTTCTCATTTTGCATATATTTTTCTGTCTTTTTTTTAGCTTGATTAATATCCATTGCTGTCTCTATGTAATTAACTTATATCTCTCCTTCCAGCCTGCTGTTCATCCCATCAGGCATTTTTCTCATATTGTGCTTGAGTCCTTTATCTCTGCTCTGTTGTTCCTTATCTCTGTGTTAAGGGTGTCACTCATGTCTTCCACTCTTTTCTCAAGTCCGGTGATTATCCTTATGATCATAGCTTTATATTCTCTATCAGGCATGTTATTTATATCTGTTTCACTTAGATTTCTGGCTATGGCCTTGTCTCATTCTTTCATTTGGGATAAATTTCTCTGTCTACTCATTTTGTCAGCTCCTCTGTCTGTTTCTTTGTGTTAAGAAAGGCAGTTATGTCTTCTGCTCTTGAAGGTCAAGACTTTATGAAGAAGAATCCTGGAATTCCCTGCAGTGCAGTGTCCTCTGTTCAGCAGAAGCTAGCACTTCAGGAGAGTATTGTATGTGTGTTGCTTATGTCCTGCTGTTGTGTCTGAGTCCCTTTTCCTTTCAGTGCAATCATCTGTACTGTCTCTCTGCCTGTTGTAGGCTGTGCTTTCTCTCTGTGGTGTTAATGGGACCCAAGAAGGCCAGCTTTGAGCGGGTGTGCATGCGGGGGAATTTGGCTGTGGTGCAGCTTTGGCAAAATTTGTGCTGAGCCACTAGTCCTTTGATGGATCCCTCCAAGCCCTGTGGCTGTTAAGGTTCTGCACACCAGTGTCACTGTGGGTATGAGGCTGTGTCCTGAGCTTGGCAATGGCTGGGCACAGCTGGGCATGGCATAGTGATTTGGGTTGTTGCTAAGAGATGACTTGGCACAGCGCATGGTGGCAGTTGTGCACCTGGTGGCTACATGTAGTGCATGTGCAGCTTTAACAAAAATTTCCCTGAGCCCAGAGCTGAGGCTAACAGGCTTGGAGTGGATCAGTCCCCAGAAGAAATCATGTGCTGGTGTATTGCTAGTATGTTAGGTAGAAAGTGTCTGTGCCACCTATCCTCCTGCAGGTGGCATTGTGTTTATGCTAGGGGGAAGGTGAGGAAAATAGCACCTTCCAGCTCCCTCATTTTCATACTCCAATATCAGTATGAACAGATCTCTCTCCCCTTTCCCCCAGTGTTGTGTAAGCTGCTATTTTAATGTTACCTTTTTGGAAGCTGGTGTCTCTTTAAGGGCAGTGACCCTGTTGTAACACATATTTTCTTGAAGTAAAGGTGAAGGTTTTGATGAGGCTTCCCTAAACGGCTTCCTACTCAGTTTCTAAGACATGCCTTGTTGCCATGCTATCCAGTTTTTTTTTCCTGTTTATTAGAAGGATTGCTTCAGAAAGCGAGTGTGATCTGGTTCAATAAAGGGTGCTTACTCTAGTATTATGGGATGAATTGTGTCTCTTCAAAATTCATTTTTTGAAGTACTAACCATCATTACCTCACAATGGGCCATATTTGGAGATAGCATCTTTAAAGGTGTGTTTAAATCAAAATGAGAGCCTTAATCCAATATGACTGGTATCCTTATAAAAAGAAAAAAAAATTGACATACAAAGAGTTACCAGGGATGTGTGCACACAAAGGAAAGACCATATAAGGAAACAGTGAGAAGGTGACTACCTGTAAGTTAAGAAGAAAGGCCTCAGGATAATCCAAACCTGTTGACATTTTGATCTTGGACCTTTAGCCTCTAAAACTGCGAGAAAATAAATTTGGTTGGTTAACTGTCCATTCTGTGTTATCTTAGTCCTTTTGGACTGCCATAACAAAAATCCATAATAAAAATATCATAGACTAGAAGATTCAGTGTCTGGTGAGGCCGATTTTCTTGTTCATGTGTTCTCCCATGGCATAAGGGGTCTCAGGAGCTGTTTGTCATCTATTTTATAAAGGCATTTATCCCATTCATGACCTAATCACTTCCTAAGGGCTCCATCTCCCAATATGATCACATTGGAGATTAAGATTAAACATATGAATTTGGGGGGACACAAGAATTCAGTCTATATGTCATCTTTTGTTATGGCAACACTAGCACACTAATATAGATAGGTAGATAGATAGATAATAGAAAAAAGAAAGTGGATATTCAAGCCCTCCCCCTACACAGTGATAAAAATGTTTGACCCTAGAATAGATTGATAAAATAATGTTTTAGCTTTAAGGGCAGTGGATGTTAAAATCAGATGTACTAAATGAGCAAAGGGAGAGAAGGAGGGAGGGAGGGAGGGAGGGAGGGAGGGAGGGAGGGAGAGGGAGAGAAATAGACAATTATAAATAACAAACCAGAGGAGAGGTAGGTGAGGGAAATAGGGGATGCAGATTAAAGAGTACACTTACCATGATGAAAATAAAATAAATAAAAATAAAATAAATATTAAGTATTAGTCTAATATTATATACATCACATATTTCAAATATAAAAAGTGTCCTACACTCACTTCATATACTGTTGCCTTTGGGAAGCAGGATAATTTCTTATAGCTATATTCAGTGAAGATGGGAATAGCTGGTAACCACCTTCCTATCATTTTTAACACAATAATTAAAAAGAAGAGAGTTGTTGGGAAACATTCATCTAAACCTGTCAACAAAGCATACACTTGGAATTCTTTAATAAGGTTTAAAAAAACATTCTATTCAAATTTATTTGAAATATGTGCTTGTCACAAGTGCACTCCTTAATCCCCATCACCTATTTAACCCATGCCCTCTCTGCCCCCTGCCCCAAGTCCATAACCACCACCACCTTCTTCTCTATAATTAAGAGTCTCTTTTTTTGGATTTTTTCTCTATTTTTCCCTTTGCTAATTTGTTTTGTCTCTTAAATTCCACATTTGAGTGTAATCATGATATATCACATCTTCATCCGTTCATCAATCAGTGGATACTTGGACTGTTTCCATAATTTGGCTATAGATAATGCTGCTATAAACATCAGGTACATGTATCCCTTTGAAATAGTATTTTTGTATTATTTGGGGTAAATACCCAGTAGTGTGATTCTTGAATAATAGGGTAGTTTTATTCTTTTAATTTTTTAAAGTTTTAAAATTTATTTTGAGAGAGAGAACACAAGCGGAGGAGGGGTAGAGAAAGAGAGAGAGAATTCCAAGCAGGCTCTGAACCATCAGTCCAGATGGGGCTCGATACCATGAAACACAAGATCATGACCTGGACCAAGATCAAGAGCCAGACACTTAACTGACTGAGCCACCAAACCGCCCCTATTTTTAATATTTTGTGGAACCTTCATACTGTTTCTTAGAGTGGCTGAACTAATTTGCATTTCCACCAACAGTACAAGAGGATTCCTTTTTTCTCTGCATCCTCACCAACACTTTTTTTTTTGTTTCCTGTGGTTTTGATTTTAGCCATTCTGACAGGTGTGTGGTGATATCTCATTGTGGTTTTGATTTGCATTTACCTCTTGATGAGTGATATTGAGCATCTTTTCATTTGTCTGCTGGCCATCAGGATGTCTTCTTTGGAGAAATGTGTCTTCATGTCTTCTGCCCATTTGTAATTGTATTATTTGTTTTGGAGGGTATTAAGTTGTAATATACCATTCAATATTAAATGTGGACTAAGAGATTTTCAATTTATAAAATATTGGCATAATTTTAATCCTAATATTGATGTATACTGTTGTTGCTGTGATTGTACTATACCATGTTAATATCAATGATATAATTTAGTGTCTTATAAATCTACCTTTCTTTGTCAATGTTTTGCTAATCATTTTATAATGTGCAGTTCTGGAATAATAAGGTAATTTGTACCTTGGACATAGTATTAAAATGATGGAATGGTTCTGGTTTTGCTCAACAATTGATCTCTCACGTTTTTGCATTTTCTGGTATTAATCCTGTTTATTGGTGCAATGTTTTTGTAAAGAATTGTCACTGTTGCAATGTGGTTTCTTGAATTATTTATTAAAATCCTTCACTTCACCTCACCATTCCTGTTCATTAAAGCATAACAATATCTTATTGATCATAATTGGAATTTCAAATTCGTTAATGTAAGATTCTATCAATGCATCAATCATAAATTACCTCCCTGCTCCTAGGCAGTAACTTTACAGCAGCAAACATCTGGATGGAAAGAGAGAACCATTGGGGTAATCACAGGAGTGTGGTATGTTTTCAACGAATACACCAAGCTTCAACATGATCAGGAAAATGCTTTCTGGTCCATTAAGCCATTGCTATCATATTCAACCAAATTTCCTACCTTCTAAGCTTCCATGCATGCTAACTGAATGGCTTATATCAAAAACAGAACAATTAGCTACTTATTTCTTCCCCATTTGATTAAAAAAGCTTCATTCATATAGGCAGGGACAGGTACACCTCAGGGTTTATATACACTGCTGGAGAATCTGGTGTTTGTTTTTTGTTTTTTTTTTAATGAAACTTATCTAGTTGGAAACTGGCCAAGACTCTCACTTTAGGATTAGAGATTTACTTCAGCCACAAGGGAGCTTGAAGAGTCCTGAGGAGGAGATTCCCAAAGCTGGGTAAGAGTAGATGAGTGCATAGAAAGGTTAAAAAAGAAACCTCTCAGATTCTAGAATATAGTTTGCTTAAATAAATTTTAAATCTTCAGGAAGAATACCAATTGGATCTGAAAACATACAGTAATACAAATAGAGATACTAATGTCGCAATCCCAGAATGGGAATGGTAGTAGAACCACTTACCCCTGAATAAATTAACCACATCAAGCAAATATATGGGGCAGCCCATACAATCATTTTCTTTTCTAAAGCCAGATAGTTTGCTACTGCAGTGATTGGAATTCAACCCTTACTCCTCTTTTTGAAGCATTGTGCTTAAAAGGATGCCCTAGAGATAATTCTGTGGTTGTTTTGCATATGACTTTAAGCAATGGTTCTGTCTCCACAGTATTCTAAGTCCCAGATTAAGTAGCTATGTTGTTGCAGATCATTATAATAATATAGTAGTCTGCACTTTACACACACTTTTCTTCATTCTCTAGTGTGGAAGATCAAAGTAGAGTACAGTTTCAAATTGGGGGCCATGGTTTTATGTTTTATTCAGTTTTTTTTTGTACAAAAGCCTGCTGTGTATGAAGAGATTAGCCTCTGTAAGACCAGATCTGAGAACAGAGTAACTGATCATTTTGTTTTTACCACATATTTTTACATGTTATCATGCTCTTATTAATGAGTGTATTCTTTGTGAGTTAAAAACAACTATTCTTCATTAAAACTTTATACGTGTATGGTAAAGCATTGGAATGGGAGGCAGTAGTGGTCAGTTAATGGCTTTCAACATATTAGCACTTTCGATAGTGCTAATTCATTATGATCCCAGATTTGTTTAGATTGCTTGTAAATATACCATTAGTAAGTGTTGTTTAGTCTTCTCAGAGGCAGCTAAAATCCTAGGCTATTAAAGTTTTTGAAATCATTATTAAAATGAGTTATCTATGCTTAATAATACTTTCCTGAGAAGTAAGACTAATAAATTCAACTCTAAAAAGGGAATTTTCACAAAGCCTTCTCATGGAATGTTGTCAAATTGCAGTCTGTTCATACAAATGTTTTTCAGGTGCAAGTGAATCCTCCTGGGATAAGGATAAGTTGCAGTCTCCTCTTGCTGCTCCTGGACCCCAACATGGACTTACTCATGCAGCCCTGTCTAACCAGCCAGGTCTTGGGGGTACTTCTACCCTCAATCCACTGCAGCAGAACAACCTACTGACCAATAGTATGTATGATGTAATTTCAAAACTTGGTGTTTTGAAAAAAAAAATACCACGCAAGACCAATTGGACACCTTTGGCTAGCAGGGCTAGTACATTTTTCTTCAATAAGGTTTAACAGTTTGAAGTTAGAAGGGTAAATAGGGATTCATTTGTAAGCATGGGATTTATAGAGATAGATCAAGAGGCTACGTAGCAGAGTAATTAAGAAAGTTGGCTATAGTCACATAAACTTAGGCTTGAAATCCAAATCTTTTGAATTTCATATTACTGTTTGACTTTGGAGGTTTCACCTTTTACAGGTCTCAGTGTTCACAACTATAAAGTAGGAAAATAATATATACCCATTTAGTAAGGTTATTGTGAGAGTTAAAAATAATAAAAGAAGCTTTTAATAGTGACTTGTATATAGTAATTACTGCATAAATTGTAAGTATTATTACTCAGCAAACTACAGCTAATGGATACAAATTCGGGTTTAGATGATGATTTTAGGAACTTCAAAAATTCAAAACTCTTTCTGCAGAAAAATGACTGATATACATTACTGGACTAAAATTTTACTTTACTTGTAAGCAGGAATGTGAGAGAAAACTTACATTATTCCTTTCCCTGAGATATTCATTCTGTCACTAAACCTAAGATTAAAACAACAGAACAGAGGAATTCTGAGATATTTTAACACAATATTATAAATCTTAATGAAATTCATCAGTTATGAAGCATATAAAATAAGTTATAGGGTCTTACTTTAAAGATATTATAAATTCAAATGTGAAAGATCCCATAAAATAGAATGTTAAGCAAAGGTAAATAAATAAATGCCAGAAAAGTTATAAATATCTTATGAGAAGTAAAAATAAAAGCCTGATTAAAGTAGACTTATTTCATAAAGTAGAGGAATTTATAAGACTTCTGGTTTCTGGTCTGACATTTAAAGAGTTTAGAAGTTGTTACTCCTCCTCAAAGCAAGATCAACAACTCCTTTAAATCCATCAGAGATTGAGTTCACAGGGCAAGGCTATTTCCAAAACTGGAGAGATAGGCAGAAACAGAGAATCAGAGTTTACAGGGAACAGAAGCCACAGCTGGACCCTGGTAGAAACATTTAAATTGCTGGAGACTCAGTGTGAACTTAGATGAGAGATAAATATCCCTGGGGGCCAATCCTTAGTGGATCACTACACTTTAATGAGTTTTACCTCCAGGAACCCCATCAGGTTCTCATGGTGAAGACTTGAGAAAATTCCCCTCATGTTTCTGGCTGGGAGACAAGGAAAATACCCATTTCAAAATATACCCAGAGTGTTCTGTTCTCCTTAACAAAGCCTTGCCCTCAAAGGAAACTATTTTACCAAAGTTAAACTACTTTCTTTTTAACAGAGCCTAACTGATGTGGGGGAAAGGATATATTAAAATCCACCACCCTGTAGTCATTGATATAAGGGAAAGGAGATGCATAACTCCAGCCCCTTTAGCATTTCCTGTGTAGCAGCCTCCTCACACAGTCAAGACACTGAGACTTTTCTTTCCAAAAAGCAACTTTGTTCATGTTGACAGGGACTCAAAGGGTTCTTTTCCAAAAGACTGAGCCCCAAACTCCAAATGTGGGGTGATGTAGCCTTTTATGCATTTTCTACTTCATTGTCTCCCATATATGGGTAACATATAGACATACAGTCTGGGTGATCTCATGTTACAGGGTCTTGAGAGAAGTCACTTATGCACTTAGCCAGGTTGCCTTCCCTTATCTTGAGGTCTTTTCTTACCACATTCTTTAGGGAGGGGACTTTACCACACCTTTGGGGAAAGAAATACTCAACTCTAGTCACCTCTAGCCTTTCTGTCTTACCTAAGATGGAAAAAGCTAAAGAGTACTTGTGAAAGTCATAGCCCGAGGACACAGGCCCACAGATTGAGACCTGATCACATCTTTCTCCTCCCTACACATTTTACCACAACCACAATAGGGCTCTGTATAAGAACAGTGGGTTACAACAGAAAGAACTGAAATCCTCAGACTGAACTGAATTTTATTCTCTAGGATACACCAAAGATAACAGGAGGATGAGAAATGACAGCCACTAATATAACAGGTACAGCAAATAGTAAACATAACCTAATTTTTTGTCAGATAAAAATAAAGCCTTCCACTAGAGGCATGCTTGTTTCAGTTTTCTTTAGCTAATATACCATGTCTGGCTTTAAAACAAAAATTACAAGGTGTGAAAAAGGCAAAAAACATAGTCTGAAGAGATAAAGCAAACATCAGAACCAGAATTCGATATAGCACACATTTTAGAATTATCAGACTGAGGTTTTAAAATAACTATGATTAGTAAGCTTAAAAGAAGGGAAAACATACAAGACTACATGGGGATATTAAAACTGTATGTTAATTATACTTGAATAAAAAATAATACATGGGAAATTTAAGTAGAGATGAAAATTGAGAAGCTAAAGTAAATACTGGCTCAAAAACACTCCAAAAAAAAATGAATACCTTTAATGGGCTCATCAGTAGACCAGACAAAGTCAACAATTGAAGTATGTCAATAGAAACTTCCCAAAATGGAAATAAATGTGGAGTAAAGATTGGGAAACAAAACCCAGAATAGAATATACAATTATTGTACAGCAATTACAAACAGTGTAGCATAAATGTAATAGGAATATGAAAATAATAAGAGTAAGGGAAAGGAACAGAAGAAATGTTTAAAGTAACAAGGACTGAAAATTTTCCAAACTTAATGAGAGGCACCAAACAAAAGCTCTAGAAAGCTCAGAGAATACTAAGAAAAATAAATATATTTAAAAAAAGGCTACACCTATGCATATTATAGTCACACTGGAAAATCAAACACAAAGAGAAAATATTTTTTTTTAAAAATTCAGAGATAAATAAATTCTCCTTACCCATAGAGGAACAAGGATAAGAATTACATTGAACTTCACTTCAGAAACCAGGCAAACAAGAATACAGTGGTATTAAATACAGTGGTGTGACTACTTGAAAGAAAAAAAACCCCCACCAACCTAAAATTCTGAATTCTGAAAATTCCTTTTAAAAGTGAAGACAGAAATAGAGATTTTCTCAAACAAAAGTTGAGAGAATTTATTATCATACAAAAAATCTGCCCTGTAAAAATGTTAAAAGAAGATCTATAAAGAGAAGGAAAATAATATAGGTCAGAAACCTATATGTACATAAAGAAAGAATGTTAGAGAAGGAATAAATTAAGGTAAATAATACATATTTTTTCTTATTATTTTTTCAAGTTTATTTATTTTGAGAGAGACAGAGACAGTGCAAGTGGGGGGAGGCAGAAAGAGAGGGAAAAAGAGAATCCTAAGCAGGCTCTGTGCTGCCAGTGCAGAGCCCAGTGCAGCCTTATAGTTTTTTTGATTCTCTGTTTTGTTGTTTTTGTTGTTATTGTTGTTGTTTTTGTTGTTTCCTTTCCTTTTCTCTTTTTGGGTGATCAGGGTTTGTTTACTTCCCCCTTTTTTCTATTTATGTGTTTAATAAACAAGTCAAAGAGTACTTAGTTAAAAATCCAAACACTCTTCACTGCAATCAAGGAGGCGCTCTGCACAGGACTGACTGGTAGGAAAGAACAACCAAAAAACAACAGCAGAGTGCACACAGCATACACCGGAACACTTCCTAATGTGCCAGGTCCTGGATAGCGTATGGCCCCTTTTTAATATAACATTACACTCAGGTGCAGGAAACATAAGCTTATAAAACCTGCAAAAGACAAAAATTTAGCCAGAATGACAAGGAGTAATTCTCCCCAAAAGGAAGGTCAAGAAGAAATCACAGCCAGAGACTTGCTCAAAACAGATATAGGCAATATATCTGAACAAGAATTTAGATGAACATTCATAATACTACTAGCTGGGCTTGAAAAAAGCATAAAAAACACAAGAGAAACCTTAGCTACAGAAATCAAAGACCTAAAAAAGTAGTCAGGCTGAAATAAGAAATGTTGTAACTGAGATGCAAAACCAACTGGATACAGTCACCATGAGGATTGAAGAAACAGGGGAGAGAATAGGTGATATAGAAGATAAAATTATGGAAAATAATGAAGCTGAAAAGAAGAGGGAAAAGAAACTAATAGATAATGAGGGGAGACTTAGAGAACTTAGTAATTCCATAAAATGAAACAGTATCCATATGATAGAAGTCCCAGAATAAGAACAGGAGGAAAAAGAGGCAGAAGGTTTATTTGAACAGATTACAGCTGAGGACTTTCCTAATCTGGGGAAGGAAATAGGCATTCAAGTCCAAGAGGCACAGAAAACTCCACTCAAAATCAACAAAAACAGGTCAATACCATGACATATCATAGTGAAACTTGAAAAATACAAAGATGAAGAGAAAATTCTGAAAGCAGCTAAAGATAAAAGGTCCTTAAACAACAAGGGTGGACATATAAGGTTAACAGCAGACATGCTCACTGAAACTTAGCAGGCCAGAAGGTAGTGGCAGGAAATATTCAATGTGCTGAATGGGAAAAATATGCAGCCAAGAAATCTTTTTAAAAATATTTTTTAGGGGCGCCTGGGTGGCGCAGTCGGTTAAGCGTCTGACTTCAGCCAGGTCACGATCTCGCGGTCCGTGAGTTCGAGCCCCGCGTCAGGCTCTGGGCTGATGGCTCAGAGCCTGGAGCCTGTTTCCGATTCTGTGTCTCCCTCTCTCTCTACCCCTCCCCCGTTCATGCTCTGTCTCTCTCTGTCCCAAAAATAAATAAAAAACGTTGAAAAAAAATTTAAAAAATATTTTTTAATGTTTATCTATTTTTCAGAGACAGAGAGAGAAAGCACAAGTGAGGGAGGGGCAGAGAGAGAGAGAGACACAGAATTTGAAGCAGGCTCCAGGATCCAAGCTGTCAGCACAGAGACTGATGCAGGGCTCAAATTCACAAACTGAGAGATCATGACCTGGGCTGAAGTTGGATGCTTAACTGACAGCCACCCAGGCTCCCTGAAGCCAAGACTTCATCATCCAGCAAGGCTGTCATTCAGAATAGAAGGAGAGATAAATAGTTTCCCAAACAAAAACTAAATGGGTTCATGACCACTAAACCAGCCCCGCAAGCTGCAATTTTAAGGAAGAGTCTTTAAGTGGAGGAAAAAAAAAAGACTAGAAGCAAAGACTAGAAAAACAACAAAGACGAGAAAGTACCAGAGAACATTATCAGAAACAAACTGTCTCTACAGGTAACAAAATGGCACTAAATTCATATCTTTCAATAATCACTCTGAATGTAAATGGACTAAATGCTCCAATCAAAAAATAAAAGAATGGAGAAATATATAATATTTTAACACTAATCAAAAGTAGGAGTAGCTATATTAATTTCAGACCAAGTAGATTTCAGAAGAAAAACTGTAAGGATGAAGAGAGGTATTACATAATGATTAAGAGCTCAATTCTTCGAGAAGATATTAACAAGTCTTAATGTGTTTGCTTTTATTAACAGAGTATCAAAAAATAGGTAAAAACTGATAGAACTGTCAGAAGAAATAGATGAATCCACTCTTTTAGTTGGAGACCTCAATACTCTTTTATCAGAAATGGGCATATTCAGGAGGCAGAAATTCAAGAAGGGTATAATTGAATTGAAAAGCACCATTAATACACCTGATCTAATGGACTTTTATAGAATATTTCATCCAACAACAGAAGAATATACATTCTTCTTAAGTTTACATAGAACATTCACTAAACTAGATACGCTAGAGGCAAAAAGCAAATTAGCTTTACAATAGACCTCCAGGATCCCGTAAGTCTTCTTTAACATATGGAAACTTCTTTTATCTCTACCCCCTCCAACTTGAAAGTATACAATCAATCAGTCTGTACAATCACAGTGCAGCTTTTTCTGCCCATGAGTACTGTGAAAAGCACCTATTTGCACAAGGAAAAAATGATAGATTACATTGCAGATACTTTAAGGAATAGAAATCATACAAAATATGCTCTTAGTTGTAATGGAAATAAACTAAAAATTAATAACAAAAAGACACCTGGAATATCCAAAAATACATGGAGAGTAAACAGCATATACAGAACAGCATTAAATAATAAAAAAAGGGATCGATACAACACGAAGATACAACAATTTTAAATATCTATGCATGTACATTGGACCACCTAGACACATAAGCAAAAATTAGACAAATATAGAGAAGTAGATGTTAATACAGGAACGGTATGAGACTTAAACACACTACTTACATCAATGGGGAGATCATTCAGGTAGACAATCAATAAGTAAACAATGTCTTTGAATGATACATTAGACCAGATAGACATAATAAATACATACCATAGTCCATCCGAATACAACAGAATACACATACTTTTCAAGTGCACATGCAACATTTTCCAGAACAGGTAACATGTTAGGCCACAGAGCAAGCCTCAGTAAATTTAAAAAGGATTGAAATTATATTACACATCTTTTCTGATCACAATAATAAGAAACTAGAAATTAATCACAAGAATAAAACTAGAAAAAATACAAATATATGGAGGTTAAATAACATGATATTAAACAACCAGTGCATTAGCTAAGTAATCAAAGAAGAAATAAAAAATATGGCAACAAAAATACAAAAGATAATGAAAGAATATTATGAAAAATTATATGTCACAAATTGGACAACCTAGAATAAGTGGATAAATTCCTAGCAACATACAATTTTTCAAAACTTGGCCATGAAGAAATAGAAAATCTGAATATACAGATAACAAGTAACAAAATTGAATCAGTATGCAAAACACTACCAAAAAATAAAACTTCCAGACCAGATGTCTTCACAAGTGAATACTACCAAACATTTAAAGAAAAGTTAATACTATTTTCCTCAAAATATTCCAAAAAAATAGAAGAAGAAGAAAGGTTTTCAGATACATTATACAAGGCCATCCTTTTCCTGTATCAAAACCAGACAGGCACCATAAAAAAAAGAAAACTACAGGTTTATATCCCTGATGTACATAAATGTAAAAATCATCAACAAAATACTAGCAAACCATATTCAACAATAGATTAAAAGGAGTACTCACCAAGATCAAGTAGGATTTATTCTGGGGATGAAAAGATGGTTCAATATTCACAAATCAATCAACACCATACACCACATCAACAGAACTAAGGATAAAAATAATATGATCATTTAAATAGATGCAAAAAAAGAATTTGACAAAATTTAACATCTGTTCATGATGAAAATTCTCAACAAAATGAGTACTGAGGGAAAATAGCTCTAAATTTAAAGGCCATATATGAAAAACTCATAGCCAACATTTTAGTGAAGAAAAACTGAGAGCATTTTCTCTAAGATTAGGAACAAAAAAGGATGTCTAATCTTGTCACTTTTATCAACTGGAAATCCTAGCTACAATAGTAAGACAAGAAAAAGAAATTTAAAATTATCCAAATAGGTAAGAAAGAAGTAAAACTTTCATTAGTTTCAGATGATGTGATACTAAATACACAAATCCCTAAAGACTCCACCAAAAGACTACTAGAATAAATTAATTCAATAAAGTTGCACGATACAAAATTAAAACCCAGAAATTGGTACCATTTCTATACACTAATAACAATGGAGCAGAAAGAAATTTTATGAAAACCATCCATTTACAGTTCCACCAATTAGGATAAAATACCTAGAAATACAGTTAACCAAAGAGGTAAAAGATCTGTACTCTGAAAAACACAAAACACCCAGGAAAGAAACTGAGGATGACACAAGCAATTGGAAAAAAAATGCCACTCTCATTGATTGGAAGAACCAATATTGTTAAAATGTCTATGCTACCCAAAGCAATCTAGAGATTCAATGCAATATTTATCAAAATACCAACACTTTTAACAAATCTATAACAAATAATACTAAAATTTTTGTGGCACCACAAAAGACACAAATTTCCTAATGCAATCATAAACACACACACATACACACAAACCTGGAGGTATCACAATTACAGGTTTCAAGGCACAATACAAAGCTGTAATAAAATAGAATGGCACTGTAACAAAAATAAGACACATAGATCAAAGGAACAGAATAGAGAACCTAGAAATAAACCCACAATTATATGCTCAACAAAACAAAAGGCAACCTACTGAAGGGAAGGATATATTTGCAAATGATATACCATATAAGGTGTAAATATCCAAAATATATGAAGAACTTATATGGAGTTTAGAAGATGGTAGCAAACTAGGAAGACCCTAGTCTCACTTCATCCCACAAACAAAATTACATAACTATCAAATCATCCTAAATACCACAGAAATCACCTTAAGACTGACAGAAAAAAACTACACAAAGGTAGAAAATAGGCCACATCAAAGAAGGTAGTAAGTACAGAGATGAGGGTTAGGGAAGAAACAGATCACAGCTGCTGCAGAAGGAAGGAATCCATGGTTCTGGGCAAAGGCATAAGAGAGAGGATCACACAGGGTAATGCACATGGAGAATATTTCCCCATGGCCATTGGCATGGAAAAAAAGAGGGATGGGATTTTGAGGGTTCTTGCAACCAGCAGGGCTTAAAGCCTAGAATATTAATAGTCAGTGGGTATGACTGGAATAGAGCCTGGAGGGTATTGCTCTGCTCCTGGAGAGAAGGCAGGCAAACAGCCCAGGGCTGGACAGCATAGAAACAGCGATCTGAAGAGCACCTGAGGCACACAGGAGATTATTCACTGTTCTCGGAACACATCCCTGAGAGAGTCAGCACTCAGAGACACTTCTCTAGAAACAAAGGAGCTGGCTGGTGCTATTTCCATCCCAAACCTCTCAGCATGAACACAGAGCCACCTTCAGGAAGCAATGTAGTACTGACACTGGGTTCCTAACATGCTTACACCAAGCACCATCACCTGCACTATGGTGGAACCACCCTACTCAGTCACACTTGCCTCAATCCCAGCCCGGAGGGCCCCTCCCCCAGAAGTCCCACACAAAGCCATGCCCACACCACCTCTTCCCCTCCAGAGAGTTTTGCAAACCCTCCGTTCTGTTTGAGGTGGTGTTAGGGCTCCTTTCACAAGAAGACCAGAATACATCCAGTTAGAACTCACCACATTCAAGCCAGGGACCAAACACCTCCCACAGGAGGCAAGAAGACACTCTGCAGACAACTGGCCTGAGGGAAAGAGCAACCAAAACACAAGAAAAGAGCACATAAAACACACACCAGAGATATTCCCTGGTTCACCAGACTCTTGACTCTACATAACATCTTTTTCAAAAAGCCATTAATTTCAGGAACAGGACATATAATGTCCTTGCCTAACACAGAAGAAGGCAGAGACAAAGACAATTTCAAGAGAGAGGATATCATCCCAAATGAAAGAACAAGACAAGGCCACAACCAGGGATCTAAGTGAAAAAGATATAATTAACATGGATGATAGAAAATTTAAAGAAACGATGACAAGGATACTCACTGGGATTGAGAAAAGATTAGAAGACATCAGTGAAATCTTTATCACAGAGATAAAAGTTAAAAAAAGAATCAGAGAGGAAGTGTCCAATAAATGATTACTAGAACATGCTTGATGCAATGAGAGCAGATTGGAAAAAGCAGAGAAATTAATGACCTAAAACACAAAGTAATTGATAGAAATGAAGTTGAGCAAAAGCGAGAAATAAGACTTATGCAAAAAGATAATAGACTTAAGGAACTCAGTGACTCTATCAAACATTATACAGTTGTATTATATGAGTCTGAGGAAAAGAAGAGGGATAAAACTGGGCAGAAAATTTATTTGAATAAATAATAGCTGAACACTTCCCTAATCTGGGAAAGGAAACAGATGCTCAGATCCAGGAGGTACAGGAAACTCCTATCAAAGTCAACAAAAGCAGGCCAATACCAAGACATATTGTAATTAAATTTGCAAAAATACAGTGATAAAGAAAAAGAAATCTTAAAAGCAGCAAGACAAAAGAAGTCCTTAACTTACAAAGGACAACCCATAAAGCTAACTGGAGATTTCCCGACAGAAATTTGGCAATCCAGAAAGGGAATGGCATGATATATTCAAATTGCTGAATGGGAAATACCTGCAACCAAGAATACTATATCCGGAAGGCTATCGTTCAGAATAGAAAGAGAGATAAAGATTTTCCCAAATAGAAATTAGAGGAGTTCATGACCATTAAACTGGCCCAGCAAGGATTATTAAAGAAGGCATATCTAGAGGAAAGGAGAGGCCAAAAGTAACACAGGTAGGAAACAACAAAGCAGTAAATATGAATACTACCGTAAAATTCTGTCAAGAAACTCACACAAAAAAGGATATAAAATATGATAATATATACCTAAAACAGAGGAGAGATGAGAAAAGAATGGCATCAAAATTTAATGACCATCTGGGGCGCCTGGGTGGCGTAATCGGTTAAGCATCCGACTTCAGCCAGGTCACGATCTTGCGATCTGTGAGTTCAAGCCCCGCGTCAGGCTCTGGGCTGATGGCTCGGAGCCTGGAGCCTGTTTCCGATTCTGTGTCTCCCTCTCTCTCTGCCCCTCCCCCGTTCATGCTCTGTCTCTCTCTGTCCCAAAAATAAATTAAAAACTTTGAAAAAAAAATTTAAAAAAAAATTAAAAAAAAATTTAATGACCATCAACTGAATATAGACTGCTATTTGCAGAAGAAGATACATACAAACCTAATGGTAGCCATACATTAAAAAAGCACTAATAAACATGCAAAGAATAAAGATAAAATAATCCAAATATATTAGTAATTAAAAAATCAACAAAACATGAAGGAGAGAAAGACAAGAAAGGGTCAAAAAAAAATCTCCAGAAACAATTACAAACAAGTAATAAAGTGGCAATAAATACTTATCTATCAATAATTATTTTGAATGTAAATGGACGAAATGCTCCAATCAAAAGTCATAGGGTGTCAGAATGGATAAAAAAGGCCAATCCAAATGCTGCCAGAAAATATTAGTTTTCAATTTAAAGACACTGGAATATTGAAAGTGAGGGGATAGAAGAACATTTTTTTATGCAAATGGATGTCAAAAGAAGCCAGGATAACTATACTTATATTAGACAAACTAGATTTTAAAAAATGTTAATGAAAGATAAAGAAAGGCACTACAAAATAATAAAGTAGACTTTATTAAAGTAGACTTCTACCCAAGTAGAAGATATAACAATTGTAAATATTTATGCATGCAGCATGTAATACCCAAATATATAAAACAATTAATAACAACAAAATGTACTTAATTGATAATAATACAATAGGGGATTTTAACACCCCACTTACATCAATGGACAGATCATCTAAACATAAAATTAAGGAAACAAAAGTTTTGAATGACACACTGGACCAGATTGATTTAACAGATATATGCAGAACATTACATCCTAAAACAACAGAATATGTATTATTTTCATGTGCACATGGAACACTGTCCATAATATATACCTATTAGGCATCCAAACAGGCCTTAATAAATATGAAAAGATTGAATCCATACCATCCACCTTTCCTAACCACAATATGATGAAATTAGTAGTCAAGCTAAGGAAAAAAAAAACAAACAAACTGGAAACACCATAAATATATGTTGGTTAAACAGCATGCTAGTAAACAATGAATTGTCAACCAGGAAATCAAAAAAGAAATAAAAAAATACATGGAAACAAATGAAAATGCAAACAAAATGGTCCAAAACGTTTAGGATGTAGCAAAAGTTGTCTTAAGAGGGAAGTATTTTGCACTACAGTTGTACCTCAAGAAATGAGAAAAACCTCAAATAAATAACATAATCTTATACCTAAAGGAGCTAGATAAAGAACCACAACCAAAGGCTGAAACCAGTGAGAGGAAGGAAATTATAACGATTAGAGCAGAAATAAATGATATAGAAACTCAATCAATAATAGATCATAAATGAAACCAGGAGATGGTTCTTTGAAAAAAAATCAATAAAATTGATAAACATCTACCCAGACTTATCAAAAACAAAAAAAAAGATTCAATTAAATAAAATCACAAATGAGAGCGTAGAAATAACAACCAACACCACAGAAACACAATTGTAAGAAAATATTATGAAAAACTATATGCCAAGAAATTGGACAACCTGGAAGAAAAGGGTAAATGCCTAGAAACATGAAACTATCAAAACTGAAAAAGGAAGTAATAGAAAACTCCAACAGACTGATAACCAGCAAATAAATTGAATCAGTAATCAAAAAATTCCCATCAAACAAAAGTCCAGAACCAGATGGCTTCAAAGGAGAATTCTACCAAACTTTTAAGGAAGAGCTAATTAGTACCTATTTGTCTCAAACTATTCCAAAAAATAGAAAAGAAAGGAAAACTTCCAAATTCATTCCATGAGGCCAACATTACTCTAATACCAAAACCAGATAAAAACACCACATAAAAGGACTACTTCAGGCCAATATCTCTGATGAACATATACAGAAAAATTCTCAATAAAATTCTAGCAAATCAAATCCAACAACACATTTAAAAAATCCTTTACATGATCAAATGAGTTTTCTTCCTGAGTTCCAAGAGTGGTTCTATATTCACAAGTCAATCAAGGTGATGCATAACATCAATAACAGAAAGGATAAGAATCATATAATCATTTCAATAGATTAAGGAAAAGCACTTGACAAAGTACAACATCCATTCATGATAAAAACTCTCAAAAAAGTAGGTTTAGAGGGAACATACCTCAATGTAATAAAGGCCCTGTATGAAAACCCCACAGCTAATATTATCCTCAATGTGGAAAAACTGAGGACTTTTCCTCTATGGGTAAGGAAGAAGACAAGGATGTCCACTTTAACAACTGTTGTTTAACATACTACTGGAACTCCTAGCCACAGCAATCAGAAAACTAACAAAAAAAGAAATAAAAGTGATCCAAATCTTCAAGGAAGAAGTAAAGCCTTCACTTTTTATGGATGACATGATACTTATACAAAGAAAATCTAAAATGCACCACCTAAAAACTGCTAGAACTGATAAACAAATTCAATAAAGTCACAAGATACAACATCAATGTACAGAAATCTGTTGCATTTCTATACACTAATGATGAAACATCAGAAAAATAAATTAAATAATTAATCCCATTTACAATTACACCAAAAATAATAAGGTATCTAGGAATAATCCTTACCAAAGGGGTGAAAAACCTGTACCTTGAAAAGTATAAAACACTTATGAAAGGAATTAAGATGAAACAAAGAAATGGAAAGATATTCTATGCTCATGAATTAGAAGAAAAATATTGTTTAAATGTCTATACTATCCAAAGCAATCTGCATATTTAATGCAATCTCTATCCAAATACCACTAGCACTTTTCACAGAACGAGAACAAACACTCTGAAAATATGTATGGAACCACAGAAGATCCTTAATGGCCACAGCAACCTTTAAAAATAATAGCAAAGAAGGAGGCATCGCAATTCCAGACATCAAGCTATATTACAAAGCTGTAGTAATGAAAACAGTATGGGACTAGCACAAAAAATAGACATAGAGATCCATAGGTGAGAGTAGAAAACCTTGAGATGAACCAATAATTATATGGTCAACTAATCTTTTACAAAGTAGAAAAAATATATCCAATGGGAAAAAGACAGTCTCTTTAACAAATGGTGTTGGTAAACCTGGACAGCAACATGCAAAAGAAAGAAACTGGACCAATTTTTTACACCACACACAAAGTAAATTCAAAATGGATTGAAGACCTAAATGTGGTATCTTCTTTGACATTGGCTATAGCAACTTCTTTCTGGATATGTCTCCTGAAGCAGCAGAAACAAAAGCAAAAATAAATTATTGGGACTACATCATAATCAAATGGTCTGCACAGTAACGGAAACTAAAAAAAATTTAAAAGCAACCTACAGAGTGGAAGAGGATATTTGTAAATGACTTATCTGATAAAGGGTTAGTACCCAAATATATAAATAACTTAAAAAATTTAACACCCAAAAAACTAACAATCCACTGAAAAAATGGGCAGAAGACATGGATAGGTATTTTTTCCAAAGAAGACATACAAATGGCCAACAGACACATGAAAGATGTTCATTATCACTTATCAATGGGGAAATGCAAATTGAAACTACAGGGAGACACTACCTCACACCTGTCAGAATGGCCAAAAAACAACACAAGAAAGAACAGTTGTTAGTGAGGATGTGGAGAAATGGGAACCCTCTTGCAGTGTTGGTGGGAAATGTAAATTCATGCAGCCACTCTGGTTAACAGTACAGAGGTTCATCAAAAGGTTAAAAATAGGATCCAGCAACTGCACTACTAGGTATTTACCCAAAGAATACAAAAATACTAATTCAAATGGATACATGCACGATGTGTATAGCAGCATTATCTACAATAGCCAAATTATGGAAGCAGCCCAAGTGTCCAGCAACTGATGAATTGAAAAAGATGTGATATATATGTACAATGGAATACTACTCAGATATAAAAAAATAATGAAATCTTGCCATTTGCAACCACATGCATGTAACTGTACAGTATTATGATGCTAAGGTAGTCAGTCAGGGAAAGACAAATACTACATGATTTCACTCATATGTGGAATTTAAGAAACAAATGAACAAAGGGGGTAAAAAGAGAGAGAGTGTGGCAAATCAAGAAACAGATTCTTAACTATAGAGAACAAACTGATGGTTGCCAGAAGGGAGTTTGGTGGCAGGAAGGGTTAAATGGGTGATGGGGATTAAGGAATACAGTTGTTGTGATGAACACCAGGTGATATATGGAAGTGCTGAATCACTATATCGCACACCTTAAAGTAATATTATGCTGTATGTTAACTAACTAGAATTTAAATTAAAACCAAAACAAAATGAAGTTACAAGACTCAACATCAAAAAAACAGGCAAGCAAACAATATGATTATAAAATGGGCAGAGAACCTGAATAGACATTTTCCCAAAGGCATATACAGTGGCCAATATACACATGAAAAGATGCTCAACATCACTAATCATCAGAAAAATGCAGATTAAAACTACAAACAGATATCACCCTACACATGCCAGAATGGTCAGTATCAAAAAGACAAGAGATAACAAGTTTGGTGAGGATATGGAGAAAATGGAACCCTTGTGTACTCCTGGTGGAAATGTAAATCTGTGTACTAATTCATAAAGCAGTATGGAGGTTCCTCAAAAAATTTAAGCCATAAAGATCATATCCAATAATCCCTCTACTGGGTTTTTACCCAAACAAATCAAAACATTAAGTGTAAATTTATATTCACCACTATATTTATTGAAGCATTATTTATTATAGCCTAAATAATGAAAACAAAATGCATCAATTGATAGACAATTGGATGCAGAAGATGTAGTGTGTATACATACATAATATTTTTCAGCCATAAAAAAGGATGAGATCTTGCCATTTGTAAAGCATGGATGTACCTAAAGGGTATTATGTTAAGTGAAATAAGTCAGAGAAAGATAAATACCATACAATTTCACTCATTTGTGGAATCTTAAAAAAGAGAAATAATCCAATGGAAAGCAGAATCAGGCTTGTTAGTAATGAACAAGCTGATGGTTTCCATGTGAGGGAAATGGGCAAAATAGGTGAGGGGGAGTGGGATATACAGCCTTCCAATTATGTAATGAATAAATCACAGGAATAAAAGGTACAGCATAAAGAATGTGGTCCATGATATTGTAATAGTGTTGCATAGTGACAGTAGCTACACTTGCGGTGAGCATAGCATAATGTATAAACTTGTGAACATGTAACATGGATTGTCAACTACACTTGTAGAAAAAAAATTAAAAATAAAAATTTGAAGAAATGTGAATGAATATTTCTAAGTGAAAAAACGCCAGTCTGAAAACACAAAATAGTGTATGATTGCACCTATGTGTCATTTAGGGAAAGATAAATCTATAGAGACATTAAAAACCAAGGGTAATAATGAAGGCATGAACCCGTAGAGCACAAGGGATTTTTAGGGCAGTGAAACTGGTCTTTATGATACTATAATGGTTGATACATTATATTATGTATTTGTGAAAAGCCATAAAATGTGCATCACAAATAATGAATTCTAATGCAAACTATGGACTATAGTTAGTAAGAATGTATCAACATTGATTCACCAATTATGGCAAATGTACCAAACTAATACAAAATGTGAATAAGCAGAGAAACTGCTGGTGGAGAGGAGATATATGAGAATTCTCAGTAATTTCTGCTCAATTTTCTGTAAACCTGAAAATTCTCTAAAAATGAAGTCTGTTGATTCAAAAAGGGAGGACTTTTACCATACCCAAACAAAAAGTGTAAGGAGGTAAATTCCAGAGAGAGGCATGAATAAGAGTGAGGTTAAGGTGAATTAAAATTGTAGAGAGCTGCAATTAGTCCAGTGGGGTTACAGTAGAGCATACATAGAGGAATATCCTGAGATATCAAAGCTAAAAAATTCAGTTCACAACAAACCAAAGAGCTTATACTTTATTTTGGAAACAGTAAGTAGCCACTGGACATCTTAAAATTGGAGTGGAGAGACAAATGAAATGGTGTTGAAAAACCAATCAGAAAGCCAGGGTACCAAACGGTTATGATAGGATTGGTAGCTGACTGTAGAAATGTGAAGATATTACAGAGGTCAACATGACTTGGATATCAAATGAGTGTGGGATTTTAGGAGTATTAGCGTTTTACTGAAGTTTATAGTCTTAATAACTAGAAAGAGGTGATGCTATTTACTTACATAAAAGTTGTAAGATTTGCTGGAATACCAAGATGCTTTACAAATAATGCTTATAGTAGCTGGCATGATGACCTTGAGGTTAATAGGAAAGAGATGACTCATTTTGGTGATTAAAAAAATGATTTTAATTACCATACTATTCAAAGTCTATACATTTCTGGTATGTGACTAAAATGAGCCAGATTGCTGAAGTGTGGTGTACTTTTGATGGCTCTAAATTTAATGTTTTCAACTTTGGTAAAAGGTTGACTTACATAATTCAGTATTTGCATATGCTTTGCATGTGCAACTCATGTGGAGTCACTGTTAAACTGGTCAGTGATGTAAATATTAGTTTAGAGTCTAGGATATTATAGTCAATTAACGGTTATTGCAGGTCATGATCTGAAAGTATAACATTTAAGTCCTGCATGGTCATTTGAAATGTTGGATTAATTGTATTTTAAAACTGCCAATAGGATGTTAAATTCTGTTTATAGTTTGCATTTAGTTTGCAAGTCATTTGGACTTTAAGTAGGCATATGACTTGATATGGCCAGATGGTGTCTGGATGATGCTGAAAATCTTTGGAGAGTGAGGAATTATTACATTGTTAAGAAAAATGTAAATTAAACAAAGGCTTACTTAAACATATGAGTGGTAAAAGGAGGCACTGATGGCTACTTTTCATATACAGTTTTATCAATTTTCTACTAAGACTTTGAGTACACAAAGAAGAATTGAAGTCTATAATTACGTTTGGTAAATGAGAGCCTTATATAGAAACCTATTTGCACCATTGATGGTTACTATTATGTTAAGCATAAAGTGAAGATTTCAGGGAAAAGATAAACAATGATTAAATTAATATATGGTATACAATATCTTATTATAGCAAAGTCATATGATGACTTTGCATATATGTATATGCATATATGTATGCATATATGTATATGCATAAAAATGCATATACATCAAAGCAATTTTGGAAGGCCATTTTTTATTTTATTTATTTATTTTATTAAAATTTTTTTTAATGTTTATTTATTTTTGAGACAGAGCATGAATGGGGAAGGGTCAGAGAGAGGGAGACACAGAATCTGAAACAGGCTCCAGGCTCTGAGCTGTCAGCACAGAGCCAGACACAGGGCTCGAACTCACGGACAGCGAGATCATGACCTGAGCCGAAGTTGGCCACTTAACCGACTGAGCCACCCAGGTGCCCTGGAAGGCCATTTTTTAAATCTGTGCTTACACTTTATTAAGGTTTCTCTAGGAAATTAAAAATCACAGGGGAAATTTTCATAACTAAAAAGTTTGGTTTGGTAGATTGCTTCTTAAAAGGATTTGGAGATAGTGAGCCATAAATCAATTAATAGGGGAAAGTTTGAAATATTTTGTTAATATTCTGTGGGGATATGCAGTCATGGAAAGTACAGAGTATGTTCTCCTTGGTTTCCATGCAGAATTTAAGTTTCTAACATTTTTAAATCCTTGTGTAATTTTAATAACAGTATATTTATGGCTGTTTTGATCACAAATATTAGTGACTATTGTGTTCTTTATATAGGAGTTCCTTTGGTTTTTTATGAGACCTGTTAAATGTGTTTTACTACATTGCACAACTTTGAATTTTTTCTGGTTTTATTCAACCATCATTGTTGAGCCCAAGAGACAAACCTTGAATCAATTAACAGAATTTTTGTCTAGCCTGCTTTTTCTTTTAAATGTATGTGTTTTGACAATTTTTATTACTGTTACTGTTGTTTACAGGAATGATATTTAGGAGGACTCTAATTATACTTTCTATAGATTCATCGTTGTTCACTAGTTTTTGTGGTTTTCAAAGCAAGAAAAAATGAGGGAATGGCAAAGAGGATCAAAGGATATTATTAATAGTGGATAATTGCATTTGGGATCAACATAAGCACTGTCTATTGTAGATTTCTATAATCTGCAATAATTTAGGAAAATTATAGGCAAGTGTATTTTAGAACATCTGTTGAAGATTACTTGTTTCTCGGTTTCTGTCCAAATGAAGGCAAGATTACTGTTGAAGCAATAGTTTAAAATATACTGTAAAGTGTTATGGTTTACTTATCATAGTGATGTTAACATCCATGTTAGGCTAAATTTCCCTAGCCTCTGTTCAAACATGTTTCCTCACAAATCTCAGGCTCATAAGGGATAAGAAGAAAAAATTTCAATTTGTTACCCTTTTCATGTTGACATATCTGTGGCTACCATAAGTATAATGTGGATAATACCTGAAAGATATTAATTGAGAAATTTAAAATACATGAAAACTATTTCACCTTACATAAGAAAACAGAATTATAGACATTAATCAATGATGTTGGTATTTGTTATTAAACTGAAAATACGTTGAATATTTTGATAGGGCATTACTCCTTATTGACGGAATCTTCAAATTAGAGCCATAGCATTCATTTTAGAGATATATGACTAAAAGTGTAGACCATATTCCACGTCTTATTTTCTTCAATAATTCTGAAACCTAGACAATCTACATACTGTCATGCCAGCATCACTATTATATATTCTAAAAATGTGTTAAGTTAGAAGCTGGTAACACATCAATATATTGTAATGATTAAAAATAAAGTTACTTGTTAAAAAAATGATGTTTGGCTTAAAGATTTTGGTTTCATGAGTAAAAGAAATTTCATCTTATAAATACTTTAGGAGAACAAGAACAAAGAATATTAATAAATAAAAGCTTATGGATATAGGAATATTTTTTAAATTATAAAGCAATATTAAATCCTAGATACCATTAATTGCCCAAAGAGATACTAGGGTATAATAAAACTTACTTTAAAAGAAAGAATGAATTCAGATACTTTTTTTTTTTATTACTTCTACTATAGTATCAATTTTGATGTGATTTTCCTTTGACCAAACAATGTGACAAATATAATAATTTAACATATACTGTCTCTTTTAGGACTGGATCTGCCATTTATGATGATGCCGCATCCCCTACTTCCAGTCAGCTTACCTCCTGCATCAGTTGCCATGGCAATGAATCAGATGAACCATCTCAATACTATTGCCAACATGGCTGCTGCAGCCCAGATTCACAGTCCACTCTCCAGAGCTGGGACCTCTGTTATAAAGGTAAGAATTATGATTTGGAAGAGGACAAAGATTTTAATTACATGTAAATTTTGAGAAAATATTAACATTACCACTGCAACTTCAGTATAAACATACGGCTCATTGACTCAGTTGCTTAGCATATAGATAATATTGATGAATTTTATTTATGACTATTCCTGCTAAGGTAGTTTGTGTTTGTTTGCTTTTATTCAATGACCACAGAGCTCACCTTTAATTCTAGCTTCATATCTTGCAGTCATGAGCACAGTGTGTGAGAGGCATAGAAAGGCTAATGGCAGAGTACAGTAGTGTATAAAAATCACTACCATTGCTGGGTGAAATAAACACTGTACACCTTTTTGGTGTCTGGAAGGCAATTGTTGAGTAGTATATATCATACAGGACTTGTAAACAGAAAGATCTTAGGTTCAATTCTTATTCTGCTACTTAGCTGAATAACATTGGATATGATATTTAACCTTGTCATAACAAGCATGAACTTGTTTCCTCAATTGTAAACGATATGTCATAGTAATAATCTATCCCACTTACTTCGTTGGTTGTCCAGAGATAATGTGAGTAAAATAGAGGTTAAAAACTATGAAACACTGGGGTACCTGGTTGGCTCAGTTGGTTAAGCGTCCAACTTCAGCTCAGGTCATGATCTCATGGTTTTTGGGTTCAAGCCCCATATCAAGCTCTGTGTTGACAGCTCAGAGCCTGGAGCCTGCTTCATATTCTGTGTCTCCCTCTCTCTGCCCCTCCCCTGCTCATGCTCTGTCTCTCAAAAACAAAGAAACTTTAAAAAAATTCAAAACTGTGAAACATTAAACAAATATTTATTATAATTTATAGAATTATCATTATCATCATTAGAATACTATTTTTTTTCAAAATCTCATGACCATTGGCTATTGAAACACAAACAGTATTTTATAATCTGTCCTGATGTCTTCTGTTAGTTTGGCATAGGATCTCTTTGCCCTCTCTCCCAGTATCATGTGAACTTTGCTTAAAAAGCCAATATGTATTTTCTTTTGGCAAAGAGATAATATAAGTGTATATAGGATCAAAAGAGTATAGTTAGAGCAACCCATTGATTTGTCCCTTTATTCCTTTTTATATTCAACAAATATCCTATCCTTGATAAATGCATGCTGTAATGGACAATATGGGAAAGAGATAAAGAAGATATAATTAATCTCTCTCTTCCAGTACAAACTAAATGTGATATAAACAACAAGTACCCATTTTATTTGCACAACAAGCAAACAAATTTAACAAGCAACAATTTAACACTGATTGATATGTAGGCTCCATGCCCAACGTGGGGCTTGAACTCATGACCCTGAGATCAAAAGTCGCATGCTCTCCTGACTGAGCCAGTCAGGCACCCCCAATACAGTTGTTATTAAAAGACAACTACACATGTACACATACATATAAACACATATTTAACGTTAATGTATTAATACTTCATACATTCTGTGTATACTACCATATTTCCAAGGATGTAAAGGAATATTGAGGTGAAATAAAGGATCTACATGAAAATGAGCAGAGTTGATAATTTAGTGCCAATAAACTACATCCTAAACCAAACTTACAGTGTTACACCTTGTATTAAACTGAATATTGACCCTGCTTTTTATACTTTCAAATGATTCAATATGATGAACATCTCCTTTGACCATTTGTGATATAAACCACCCCAAAACGGGAAGAGTATGATGTAAGAGGGTATAATATGTACTAGTAAATAACATTTTCTATATATTTTTTTTAATTTTTAGGAATAAGCCTTGAACTATGCACATATATGCTAGAATCTGAATTATTATTGTAGATGATTTTACTAATAGACTTTGATTTGGGGAATTGATTGGGTAAGTATGTATCAATTTTGGAAATGTCTCTCCTCTGCTACTTTGAATCTGGAGAAGACTTGTAGTGTTTCAGAAGAGCTACAGCTGTTTTACATGGGGCCCAAATGAAATACGTGAAGAGTAGCAGGCTTGTAAAAGTCATAAATGCAAATAAAATTAAGTCATCAATGACTAAAAATGATTGGGATTTTGGAGATGCAATTTTCCTTTTTAAATTCCCTTATTTATTTGTTGCAAACACTGTTAACCCTGTATTTGGCAAATGATGAGGACATTATCACTTGCTTTCTCATTTGTAATAAAACAGATTAACTTGCTGTGAACTTTTAACTAGGCTGAGACACAACAGTAGCCACCTAATGAGCCAAAGCACATTGCAGTTAAGTAGCTAAATAGATGCATACTGATACAGGAATGAAAAATGGATCTGTTTACTTGCAGAAAAGAAATTGTTCATAGAACTATTAATTATTTTAAGAGAAATTAAACATTCCCAGCTACACACACACACACACACACACACACACACACACACATTTTAACCCCACCTAACTCTTAATCAATATAAGGCACTAAACTTATCTAATACAGTTTATATGGTGAAAAAAAGTCTGATCTCTGCGATACCTTAGAGAAACAATAACAATGAACTGAACGTTGACTGAATTTGGAAAGTGCAGACTATAAAATCTTAAAGCAGAAATAAAACTTCATGCAAAATGTTAGTCACTCTAAATCAAGTTTTCAAAGTTAGTTTATTGTTTTACCTAATATGATGTTGAAAATGTCAAAGAAGGAGTTGAATAGAAAGTTACTTGAGTTCATATTATTTGATCATTTGCTAATTTTAAACATTTGTGGGGGAGGCATCTGGGTGGCTCAGTAGGTTAAACGTCAGGACTCTCAATCTCATAGTTTGTGAGTTCCAGCCCCGCATCAGGCTCCATGCTGACAGTGCAGAGCTGCTTGGGATTCTCTCTCTCTCTCTCTCTCTCTCTCTCTCTCTCTCTCTCTCTCTCTGTCTCTCTCTCCCATTCTCTATGACCCTGCCCCACCTATGCTTCTGCTCTCTCTGTCTCAAAAATAAATTAATTTAAAAAGTAAACATTTGGGGATCCTCCTTTATAGTATTGTATTTTTTCTCATTTTCATAGCATTTTATATTCATGTAGATGCCCTTTCAATTTTTTTTTAATCAAAGTAAGCTTTCATTTTCTATTAGGCAGAGTGGACAAGAGCAAGTACCACTGTGAGTTGGATTCTCTTGCTTCTCCAAACCATCGATTTTATGAATCACTTAATTTTTTTCTATTTTTATTATGGCAGCATATATTACTGTGTGTATGATTCCTGTTTGCCACCATAGAGTGATTTTGTTTGTTCAGTTCCATTTTTGCCCCATATAACTGCTGTAATTTGTCCATATCCATTCATTCAGATGCCCATGAAACTTAAATGTAGTTCATTGAATTACATATATTTTTTAGCAATTTTCCAATGTTACAATCAAAGACAAATACTGAATGTTCTACATTTTATACACATATTTTGGGAAAGAATCATTGGGGCTATACAACAGTGAAAGGCAGAGAAATAATTTTGACCTTATATATAAAAACCCTTGCATTGGTGGGGCATCTGTGTGGCTCAGTCAGTTAAGTGTCCGACTTCAGGTCATGATCTCATGGTTCATGAGTTTGAGCTCTGTGTCAGACTCTGTGCTAACAGCTCAGAGCCTGGAGCCTGCTTCGGGTTCTGTGTTTCCCTCTCTCTCTGCCCCTCTCCCACTTTCAGAAAATAAAACAATGTGGTACAAGGGCTATATATATCTTGCTGCTTATCCTCATACCATTACTGCAGAATACAAGTATAATTATTTGGGGGAAAAAGTTGATTATTTTATCCTGCTTTGTTTATATGTTTCTTTCTATTTTGTCCTGTATATATAGTGTTACAAATAGGTAATTATCTGTATAATAATTATAAATGAAATGTATAATTCTGTCTTAAAACATTGTTTTTGAGGTCTGATAACAGTTATAATTATCAGTATTAAATTAAGATATAATACTGCAGCTAATATACTCAAAGTCTACTATTCATTTTACTAAAATTATCAAATGTTAATTATTTGCTAGACAATAATATAAAACACCATGTAAAAAGTGAACCTACTACATTGATGACTATATTAGTGTTTCATTGCTGCTGTAACAAAATATGACAAATTTTGTGGCTTAAAACAATGCAAATTAATTTTCTTGTAGTTCTATAGGTCAGATATCTAACATGGATATCACTAAGCTAAAATCAAGGTGTTGGCAGGGCTGCATTTCTTTCTGTAGCTTCCAGGGAAGAATCTGTTTCCTTGACTTTTCCAACTTCTAGAATGCACCCACATTTCTTGGCTCATGGTTCCTTTCATCCATCTTCAAAGCCAGAAATGTTGCATATCTCTGATTATTCTCCCATAATATCTCCCTTTGACCTTCCTTTTATGCCTCCAAGTGTGATTTATCTCAAGATTCTCAGTCACGTCTGAAAAATCCATTTACCATGTGAGGTAATATATTCACAGGTCTTGGTCATTAGGTTGTGGAGGGGATATTTAGGGGGCCATTATTCTGCCTGCCACAATGAAAGACACTGCAAAATGTTAACTTCTACTAACGAAATAATAAGCTTTAATTCTCATGCTATTTACTTTTGTATTTAAACAAACAGCAGTTTTATCTAGAGAATTTATAAATTTAAGCCTCTCAGGCAAAATCAATGTGAAAATGTATAAGCACATATTTGACAAATTAATTTTTAACATTATTATGATTTGAATACTGATGTTGTAATTACAGATAATTAGAACAATTAAGAAATTTATTAAGGATGAATTAAATATTTTATAGAACAAACATTCTCTGTCCCAGCATGTCTATTACCCAGTCACATTTATTGCATAAATGCATAAAACAGCAATTTGGTTATTTTAGTGATCAAATTAAATGAATGATTGTCAGATTTATTCATCAAGTTGTGATGTACAAACATAATGAATAACTTCAGAGATTTATAGCAATATTCATAATCACAAAAGTCTTGAGGACTATTAACAGTTACTGAAGAGCTATGTAAAATAAATATTTTATTTTTATTCAAATTCATTATTCAAAACTATAAATGTCTAAACAATACTAAGCAATTGATATTCATAGGTCTTAGTTTTAGTTTGCAAAACCATCATTGTGTACTGTGATTACCAAACCATTTTGCTGGGAGAATTCAAAATAAATTTCTAAGGTCTGATAGAGGAGGTGTATACTGTTTCTGTAATTTTTATTTGTGCAGAAAGACTCAACGTGTACCAGATGCCACTATTTGTGATTTTTATTCCTAGGTTTTCAAGTGTTTACCTTAGGGACATCTTAGAGAGTGGGATCACCCTCCATGCTTGGTATATACTTTATATAAATATAAACATTTACAATAATAATAATCTTCACTGCACACCTATGTTCATAATATAGAATGTATTTCTTTTTTTCATTATTACATATTTTATTCTGACATACCATTATATTAATAAAATCATCATTAAAATGCCAATCTTGGCTATTACATAAATGATACAGTGAGTAGGTTTATAGGGAAATATCAAGGTAAAATTTTAATGTATTTCTTAAGAAAGGAAATGGAAATTAACTTTTCTTAAACCTCTAACATATATCAGCATCGTGCTTATTGCTTTCACCCTCTCTTATTAAATTCTCATAATACCTCATTAATTTTGCAAGAAAAAAATATGTATTTGTCTAAAGTTACATGTTAAATACCAGGTATCATGAACATGCCTGCTTTTGGGATAAGGGAGAGGTCAACATTTCAAAAGTCATGGACTCAACCAACATGAAAAACTTGGTGCACACATGATATTTCCTTTTGTGTCTCCTTTTGTGTCAGGAACGGATCCCAGAGAGTCCTTCTCCTGTTCCCTCTCTGGAAGATAATCATTGTCCTGGGAGTCAAATTTCCTCCCACCCCAGCAGCAGTGTGTCCAGTTCTCCTTCTCAGATGGATCACCATTCAGAGAGGACGGGTAAGTATCTCGCCCAAAACAAGGAATTTAAAGAAATTCTTTCAGGAAATTCGTCATTAGTCAATAGAAAGTGGAGAAAGAAGCTGGGGAGCTGATGCCTCCTTAAAAAATGGCTTTTTGAAGTGGCCTTTTTTAATTGCTGAAGCAATATGAACAACAAAATGAAACTTATGGTGTTATAAGTTTCTTCTCAGAAAGGGTCTTTATTTACTGTGTCACTGGATTCCAGGGGAACAATATGATGGGATTTTTGTAGAGTATATGCTAGTTCAGTATGTTGGTATATAACAGTTTATGTGATACAATATACTTGCTACATTCACAGCATCCTTTGAATAATGAAAGATAAAATATATTTTAAACAGTTGATCATTTAGAATGATTAAAAAGTAAATCAATATATAATTTGCTACAATCTCAATAATTTAGATCACAAGTATTTAACATGCCTTTCCCTTTATTTTTTTTATCATCTCACAAGTCTTACACCAGAGATACTACTCCAGAAATGCTATAGTGTTATTGTCAGTGATGTGGCATATGGGAGACTTGAATATAGCCATAGTTCCAGCGGTGACTAGCTATGAGAATGTAACTTGGGTATGTAACTTAACCATTATGAATTTCTTTACCCAATATATAGAAATAATTACTTCCTTGCCTAAGGCACTGGATTTTTGTGAGATCAAATGAAATAATATGTAGAAAAACACTTCAGAAACTTAAAGTGCTAAGGGAATGTGAGGGACAAGCACTATTTTTCTCTGTGTGGCTTTACCTTGATTGTTTATCATCCCTTGCTGTCTGATTTTACTCAGGTATACAGATATTACCATATTGTAACAAATTCTCCTTTAGTATATAATAATTATGAACCAATTGAGTTAGGTAAAATATTTGTTAATCTTATGTACCTACACAATTCAATTTCCTAAATATCCATTTCATTTAGGAAAAATTATTTCTGCTTTTCTTTTAGCCTTACGCTATATGGATATTCATTATGTAAACTCTAAATTTTTACACATGGTAATAGTGATTGCTTTAAGCCTCTTCAAAATAATGTTTTGGTGGGGGGTGAGGGGGAGAAGAGTAATTTGAGGGATTAGTGGAGGTGTTAGTTTCCAAATTTGTGTTAGGGAAGGATGAATATGATTTCTCCCTTGTGGAAATTCATGCAAGTCTCACTTAGCCTGTCAATATTACACATTGTTTGTGGCTCATAGTATGCCCAATGAATCTCAAATCAGGCTCCCCATTATAATTGCAAATTCTGTGAGCATTTACAAATCTGGATGATCAGACTACGTGCTCAGAGTCTGATTTACCTAGTCTGGAATAAAGCATGGCAGCAGCATTTTGTTTTTATTTTCAGTATCTCTTCATCAAATTCTAATATGCAGCCAGAGTTATGAACCACTGAGCTAGAACTTGCAGCTAAGGAAGTAAATTTAATTCCTGGAAGAGGTGACAGATCTTCTAGCTTTACTTTGTCACAGCTTTTGGACACAGACCACCTGATTATTACAACATTGTGCAACTGATTCAAGGGAGACTGAGCAAGGCAAACAGATATAGCCAGAAGACCATTGATGAATCAATAAACCAAAACACACATTATTCTGTCAGGATAATCTTTGTGTTGATGAGAGGTGGGAGAGAAAGAAAAGAGAGATTATTGAGTGCTGTCTAAAAGCAAAGCACATAGGGAAATATATTTTGTGATAGATACATTGTAAGAGAATGATATCTTACACTTAGAAGTAAAATCAAATATTTTCAAATCAATGTAATATTCTTAAAAATATATTAACCACGTAAAACATTTCTTATTGCACTGGCAGTAATTAGGCTATCTAAGCACATTCCCAGTTGTACAGACATGATAGTGAGATTGTCTCTAAATGAATACAAATATTTGATGATTTTTCATTTATAGTGACCATATTTTATTTATAGAACATTATGATATTTTAATAAAATATAACAAAAATGAATTAAATGATCAAGTATAAAAATTGGCATGTATTTCTCTTTCAATAGAAATATTTTGTGAAGGAGCATTTATAATAATTACCAGAAAGTTAGACTTCACCTTTTAATTTTGCTGTATATATTTGCAAAAACTTTATAAGGTGAGTTAAATGCATAATTATTTTATTTTTTTTTATTTTTTATTTTTAATATATGAAATTTATTGTCAAATTGGTTTCCATACAACACCCAGTGCTCATCCCAAAAGGTGCCCTCCTCAATACCCATCACCCACCCTCCCCTCCCTCCCACCCCCCATCAACCCTCAGTTTGTTCTCAGTTTAATGCATAATTATTTTAAACTCACGAAATTAAGTGATAAATTCTTTCCAGAAATACTTTGGGAAATATATTATTAATTATGCAGGTAAATAGCTAATTTACATATGTATTTTAAAAGAGGAAATATTTAAAATGATCTAGAGAAAATATGTGGGCAATTATATATGTGCCATATATTAATTCCACTTTAAAAATTCACATGATTAAAGCAGCTTATCAATTTTTAAATTATATAATCATCAGACCAAATTTCTCCACTGTTTCAGAAGTAGAGGTGTATACAATCCATGTTACTACTTACTGGAGTAAAATACCTATTTATCTAATACTTTTCTGCCTTTCTTTTGGGTACTTTGCAAAAATATTACTCAGTTATATCTTTTATTTATAGTCATGATGCCCAACAATAGAGAAGAACTTATTGTTGATCAGGATAATGGACCAACCATCAAAAGGGATAATAAAGGTAAAATAATTTTTGCTTATGTGGTTGACATATAAATATTAGATAGTAAATGAATTAACATCCCAGTACTGTATATTGCATCCATATTTCCTAAACAAAATAGATTTATACTGTCTTTGGATAAATTACTATAGTAGTAAAAAAAAATTATGTTTACCAGAGACTTGTTTATTTGATGTTCTAAATTACATGTCAGCCTAAAGTTTTTCTGTGCCTGTGGTTGGAAATTTTACTTTAAGCCCTTTTATTATGCCTGATCAGAGACATCTGACTCTCTTTTTATTACATATTCACTTTGTTATCCATGTTTAAATAACTCACCATTTGATAGTTATGTTTGAAAAACTGAGTTGCTGCCATGGAGAAGAAATATTCCCCTCAACTATGAAAAGAGGTTTTTAAAATATATGCTAATTTGGGCATTTCAAATGAAAGCTTAACAAGTTACTCCAGCAAAGTATTTATCTGGAATGCAGATAGATATGATGCCAATCTAGCTTTTGATCCACTGAGATACATGTATATCTCCATAGTATCTACTTTTTTCTTTTTCTTTTTTTTAATATGAAATTTATTGTCAAATTGGTTTCCATACAGCACTCAGTACTCATCCCAACATGTGCTCTCCTCAATACCTATCACACACCTTCCCTTCCCTCCAAGCCCCCATCAACCCTCAGTTTATTCTCAGTTTTTAAGAGTCTCTTATGGTTTGCAACCTTCCCTATCTGTAATTTTTTTCGCTCTTCCCCTCCCCCATGGTCTTATGTTAAGCTTCTTAACATCCACATGAGAGTTAAAACATATGGTATCTGTCTTTCTCTGTATGACTTATTTCGCTTAACATAACACTCTCCAGTTCCATCCACATTGCTACAAATGGCCAGATTTCATTCTTTCTCTTGCCACGTAGTATTCCATTGTGTATATAAACCACAGTTTCTTTATCTATTCATCACTTAATGGACATTTAGGCTCTTTCCATCATTTGGCTACTGTTGAAAGTGCTGCTATAAACATTGGAGTACATGTGCCCCTATGCAACAGCACTCCTGTATCCCTTGGGTAAATTCCTAGCAGTGCTGTTGCTGGGTCATAGGGGAGATCTCTTTTTAATTTGGGAGGGAACCTCCACACTGTTTTCCAGAGTGGCTGCACCAGTTTGCATACCCACCAACAGTGCAAGAGGGTTCCCATTTCTCCACATCCTCTCCAGCATCTATAGTCTCCTGAATTGTTCATTTTAGCCACTCTGACTGGTGTGAGGTCGTGTCTCAGTGTGGTTTGATTTGTATTTCTCTGATGAGGAGTGACATTTAGCTTCTTTTCACGTGCCTGTTGGCCATCTGGATGTCTTCTTTAGAAAACTTTCCATTCATTCTTCTGCCCATCTCATCACTGGATTACTTGTTTTGGGGTGTGGAGTTTGGTGAGTTCTTTATAGATTTTGGATACTAGCCCTTTGTCCAATATGTCATTTACAAATATCTTTTCCCATTCCCATGCCTTTTAGTTTTGTTGATTGTTTCCTTTGCAGTGCAGAAACTTTCTATCTTGATGAGGTTCCAATAGTTCATTTTTGCTTTTAATTCCCTTGCCTTTGGAGATGTGTTGAGTAAGAAATTGCTGCGGCTGAGGTCAGAGAGGATTTTTTTCCTGCTTTCTTCTCTAGGGCTTTGATAGTTTCCTGTCTCACATTCAGGTCCTTTATCCATTTTGAGTTTATTTTTGTGAATGGTGTAAGAAAGTGGTCGAGTTTCATCCTTTTGCATGTAGCTGTCCAGTTCTCCCAGTACCATTTGTTAAAGAGACTGTCTTTTTTCTATTGGATACTCTTTCCTGCTTTGTCAAAGATGAGTTGGCCATACTTTTGTGGGTCTAGTTCTGGGGTTTCTATTCTATTCCATCGGTCTATGTGTCTGTTTTTGTGCCAATACCATGCTGTCTTGATGATTACAGCTGTGTAGTAGAAGCTAAAGTCTCGGATTTTGATGCCTCCTGCTGTGGTATTCTTCTTCAATATTACTTTAGCTAGTTGGGGTTTTTTGTGGTTCGATACAACTTAAGGATTGCTTGTTCGAGCTTCCAAAAGACTGCTGGTGCAACTTTTACTGGGATTGCATTTGAATGTATTGATTTCCTTGGGTAGTATTAACATTTTAACAATATTTATTCTTCCAATCCATGAGCACGGAGTGTTTTTCTATTTCTTTGTATCTTCTTCAATTTCATTCATAAGTTTTCTATAGTTTTCAGCACGCAGATCTTTTACATCTTTGGTCAGGTTTATTTCTAGGTATTTTATGATTCTTGGTGCAATTGTGAAAGAGATCAGTTTCTTTATTTGTCTTTCTGTTGTTTCATTGTTAGTGTATAAGAATGCAACTGATTTCTGTACATTGATTTTGTATCCTGCGACTTTGCTAGCAGACTTTTGGTGGAGTCTATCGGGTTTTCTGTATATAATATCATGTCATCTTCAAAAAGTGAAAGCTTGATTTCATCATTACTAGTTTTGATGCCTTTGATTTCCGTTTGTTGTCTGATTGCTAATACTAGAACTTCCAACACTCTGTTAAACAACAGCGGTGAGAGTAGACATCCCTGTCGTGTTCCTGATCTCAGGGAAAAAGCTCTCAGTTTTTCCCCATTGAGGATGATGTTAGCTGTGGTCTTCTCATAAATGGCTTTGATGATGTTTAACTATGTTCCTTCCATCCCGACTTTCTCGAGGGTTTTTATTAAGAAAGGGTGCTGAATTTTGTCAAATGCTTTTTCTGCATCAATTGACAGGATCATATGGTTCTTATATTTTCTTTTATTAATGTGATGTATCACGTTGATTGATTTGTGAATGTTGAACCAGCCCTGCAGCCCAGGAATGAATCCCATTTGATCATGGTGAATAATTATTTTTATATGCTGTTGAATTCTATTCACTAGTATCTTATTGAGAATTTTTGCATCCACATTCAATAGGGATATTGGCCTGTAGTTCTCTTTTTTGGATGGGTCTCTGTCTAGTTTAGGAAGTAAAGTAAAGCTGGCTTCATAGAATGAGTCTGGGAGTTTTCCTTCCCTTTCTATATTTTGGAACAGCTTGAGAAGGATAAGTATTATCTCTGCTTTAAATGTCTGGTAGAATTCCCCTGGGAAGCCATCTGGTCCTGGACTCTTTTTTGTTGGGAGATGTTTGATAACTGATTCAATTTCTTCGCTGGTTATGGGTCTGTTCAAGTTTTCTATTTCTTCACGTTTGAGTTTTGGAAGTGTGTGGGTGCTTAGGAATTTGTCCATTTCTTCCAGGTTGTCCAGTTTTTTGGCATATAATTTTTCATAGTACTCCCTGATAATTGCTTGTATCTCTGAGGAATTGGTTGCCATAATTCCATTTTCATTCATGATTTTATCTATTTGGGTCATCTCCCTTTTCTTTTTGAGAAGCCTGGCTAGAGGTTTATCAATTTTGTTTATTTTTTCAAAAAAAACAACCCTCGGTTTCATTGATCTGCTCTACAGTTTTTTTAGATTCTATATTGTTTATTTCTGCTCTGATCTTTATGATTTCTCTTCTTCTGCTGGGTTTGGGGTGTCTTTGCTGTTCTGCTTCTATTTATTTAGGTATACTCTATTTGGGATGTTATTAGGTGTTTGTATTTGGGATTTGTATGTATTAGGTGTTTGTATTTGGGATTTTTCTTGTTTCTTGAGATAGGCCTGGATTGCAATGTATTTTCCTCTCAGGACTGCCTTCACTGCGTCCTAAAGCATTTGGATTGTTGTATTTTCATCTTCATTTGTTTCCATATATTTTTTTTCAACTTTTTTTTATTATTATTTATTTTTGGGACAGAGAGAGACAGAGCATGAACAGGGGAGGGGCAGAGAGAGAGGGAGACACAGAATCGGAAACAGGCTCCAGGCTCCGAGTCATCAGCCCAGAGCCTGACGCGGGGCTCGAACTCACGGACCGCGAGATCGTGACCTGGCTGAAGTCGGACGCTCAACTGACTGCGCCACCCAGGCGCCCTCAATATATTTTTTAATTTCTTCTCTAATTGCCTGGTTGACACGTTCATTCTTTAGTAGGGTGTTCTTTAACCTCCATGCTTCTGGAGGTTTTCCAGACTTTTTCCTGTGGTTGATTTCAAGCTTCATAGCATTGTGGTCTGAAAGTATGCATGGTATGATCTCAATTCTTTTTTACTTATGAAGGGTTATTTTGTGATCTATCTTGGAGAATGTTCCATGTGCACTCGAGAAGAAAGTATATTCTGTTGCTTTGGGATGCAGAGTTCTAAATATATCTGTCAAGTTCATCTGATCCATTGTATCATTCAGGGCCCTTGTTTCTTTATCGAGTCTGTGTATAGATGATCTATCCATTGGTGTAAGTGGAGTATTAAGATCCCCTGCAATTACCACATTCTTATCAATAAGATTGCTTATTTTTGTGATTAATTGTTGTATATATTTGAGGGCTCTCATATTTGGTGCATAAACATTTATAATTTTAGCTCTTCCTGATGGATAGACTCTGTAATGATTATATAATGCCCTTCTTCATCTCTTGTTACAACCTTTAATTTTAAGTCTAGTTTGCCTGATATAAGTATGGCTACTCCAGCTTTCTTTTGAGTTCCAGTAGCATGATAGATAGTTCTCCATCCCCTCGCTTTCAATCTGAAAGTGTCCTCAGGTCTAAAATGATTCTCTTGTAGACAGCAAATAGATGGGTCTTGTTTTTTTTATCCATTCTGATACCCTATGTCTTTGGTTGTAGCATTTGGTTCATTTACATTCAGTGTTATTATAGAAAGACATGGGTTTAGAGTCATTGTGAAGTCTGTAGGTTTCATGCTTCAAGTGATGTCTCTGGCACTTTGTGGTCCTTGCAACATTTCACTCACAGAGTCCCCCTTAGGATCTCTTGTAGGGCTGGTTTAGTGGTGATGAATTCCTTCAGTTTTTGTTTGTTTGGGAAAACCTTTTTCTCTTCTATTCTGAATGACAGACTTGCTGGCTTCATATTCTCAACAGATTCTTGGCTACGTGTTTTTTCTGTTCATCACATTGAAGATTTCCTGCCATTCCTTTCTGTCCTGCCAAGTCTCACTATATATGTCTGCTACTAACCTTATGTATCTACCTTTGTATGTTAGGGTCCATTTTTCCTAGCTGCTTTTAGAATTCTCTCTTTATCCTTGTATTTTGCCAGTTTCCCTATGATATGTTGTGCAGATCTGTTCAAGTTATGTCTGAAAGGAGTTCTCTGTGCGTCTTGGATTTCAATGCGTTTTTCCTTCCCCAGATCAGCGAAGTTCTCAGCTCTGATTTGTTCAAGTACACCTTCAGCCCCTTTCTGTGTCTCTTCATCTTCTGGAAATCCTATGATACGGATGTATCAAATCAAATGCAATCCATTTGATTGTAGCACTTAGTTCTCTAATTCTCCCCTCATACTCCTGGATTTTTTTATCTTTTTTATCTTTTTGTCAGCTTCCTCTTTTTCCATAATTTTATCTTCTAATTCACCTATTCCTTCCTCTGCCTCTTCAATCCATGCTATGGTGCCTCCAGTTTATTTTGCACCTCATTTATAACATTTTTTCGCTTCTCGTGACTATTTCTTAGTCCCTTGATCTCTGTAGAAATAGATTCTCTTCTGTCCTCTATGCTTTTTTCAAGACCAGCGATTAATTTTATGACTATTATTCTAAATTCTTGTTATATTGCTTAAATCGTTTTTGATCAGTTCATTAGCTGTCGCTACTTCCTGGAGCTTCTTTTGAGGAGATTTATTTCATTTTGTCATTTTGGGTAGTCCTTGTGGTGGCTCCAAACTGTAGGGCACTACCCTGTGCTGTCTGGAGTAACTTGTGTTGGTGGGCAGGGCGACAGTCAGACCCAATGTCTGCCCCCAACCCACTGCTTGGGCCACAGTCAGACTGGTGTGTACCTTATCATCCCCTCTCCCAGGGGCAGGACTCACTGTGGAGTGGTGTGGCCCTTGTCCACAGCTGCTTGCACACTGTCAGGCTTGTGGTGCTGCTTCCATGGGATCTGGCTAAGAGTGTATTAGGTTGGATCCACAAAGTGCACAGGGGTGGGACCGGTAGGCTTAGCTTTGCTGTCAGAGGCTCCCTGCAGGAGGGGCCCTGAAGCACCTAGAGGGAGGCAGGCCTGCCTGAGGGATGGATCCACAGAAGCACAGCATTGAGCATTTGCAGGGTGCAAACAAGTTCAGTGATGGGAAATGGTTCCCTTTGGAATTTTGGCTGGGGAATGAGAAAGAGAAATGGTGCTTTCCTGTGCCTTGTTCCCCCACTGAGCTCTGTCCTTCCAGGTCTCAACCACTCTCCCTCACAGTGTCCTCTTGCCCTCCCTTCTCTTTGAGAGCAGAGCAGTTGTCTTTTAGCATTCCAGATGTTATGTCCTGCTGACTGTCAGAATTCATGGAGTCCGGCCCCTCTGCTTTTGCAAGCCAGACTTCGGGGGATTTGCCTTGTCAGGTGGACTGCTCCTCCACCACTCCAGGCCCCTCCCGCCATTCCTCGTAGCATGCACCACCTCTCTGCCCTTCCTACCCTCTTCCCTGGGCCTCTTCTCTGCATTTGGCTCTGGAGAGTCCATTCTGCTGGTCTTCTGGCAGTTTTCTGGGTTATTTATTCTGATGAGGGTGGAATCTAAGTGATCAGCAGAATGAGGTGAGCCCAGCAGTCTCCTATGCCGCCATCTTCTGAATCTTCAATCACTTGCTGCTGGGTTTTAGATGCCTGGGTTGAAGTTGTTACAATTCTGTGTGATGTCTACAGTGCTCAGGGGCCTGACTCTGACCAGGTAAGGCCTGTTGGGTTTGGGGAGGAGATAGTTGTGGTGGAATACATAAAACAGTTTTTTCATAGGATATGAGGTTAATGAAGATTGGGAGAGTAAAAATTTCAAAGGTATGCTATCTTGATATGAAAATTGAGTAAGCATTGGAAGACTCAAAGGTAAAAGAAAAAGAAAACATATTGGCATAGGTTTTAGGCTATACATTGTGGCTGTCATCATGAGTTAAACAGTAACAGTAAGCTAAAGACCTTAAACCAACAGGTAACTTATCAGATCATCAAATGGTCTCTTTGTACTTCAATATAGGATGTATTTTTTCTAACTCTACTAAAGATACTCAATATATAGAAAAAAGATTCCATGAGCTGAAGAGTTAATGGAGAAATTTATCTTTCTTCTCTAGACTGAACTTGCTTCCTAATTATATAGATAGGCACTTTAGTTAGAATTTGGAATGAAATTTTAATTTCATTGATCCATGGTTGGTTTCCTTGTCACATGTTTAGTCATTTCTTATCCAAACACTGAAAGGCTATACCCCCGGGACTCCAAGATGTAAATGATTGATTTCCAAATATTTGTCAGAATGGAAGAAGTCAGTTTCAGTATATTTAAAAACCCAAACTCTTACATAAGTAATGAAATTCTAGTTAAAGATGAAGTCTCATTCTTAACCCAGTAACAATTTGTTCTTTACCCCCATTCATGACTATTTGAAGGACAGTGTGGTAGCAAAGTAACTTTCTAGGAAAATCTGAAGCTGTATAATATATATATGATTCTATTGGAACTGCAATCCCCATAAGTGAAAATGGCATTTAGGACTGGCCTGTGTGCTGCAGTGCTCGAGTACACACTACTGTGTCTTTTGAAAAATCAGCTGGAACGATAGTACAGATATACAGTAACTGATTTTCATAAAATACACAGTGGTATATACTGGTGTTTCTGAATGGAAGTTTTACTCATTTCAATCAAATGGGTTTGTCACACATTCTGATGAGGACATTAATAGAAAGGAGTGGCATATTAAACTGCACCCAGGTTATGGTGGAAATCTCTCTTTTAATTGAGATTTTTGATGTGAAATTTACCAGTTATATATGTGATATTAAGATAAAATATATTTTCTTCAATATATTTGAGTTAATAAAAGGAAATGAAGTTAAAGTAGAAGATTTAACATTTATAGAATATGACAAGTAAGCGGTTTATACAGCTATGGCAGACATATGTTTTCATATCTGTTTTGAGTAATATCATCATGATTTAAAAATGATTTATAGCTATGGAAATTATAAAATGCCAGCTTTGCTATTATGTCGAAAATTCAGAAAAATGAAAAGAATACCATTAGAGTAAACTTCATGTAGCCCACCTCTTTCTGTGCTTTGTAAAATTGGGTGACAATGTAATACATATCTCACTAATTTGCATTTCTCCTTGAATTTTCACACGCAGACATTTCCAACTCTGTATGACCTGGGCTTTCCTGGCAGTGGTGTCCATTTATACTGTGTCCAAAATTACTTACCAAAATTGGTACTTTGGTTTTGACTCAAACATTTTGACTAAACTGACTGATCAGACAAGTGAAGCCTTTGATTTTATTTTTCCATAGATTTGTCAAACAAATTGAGCAAATCAGTTGCATGTTATAATATTATGTTGTGTGATTTTTAACAGTCAGTTCTGAGATTCCTTTAACAGTCAGTTCTGAGCAGTTGTGACTATTCACTGTAGTTAACCCATGTGGAAGCAAAGGCACACAACAAGATCCTCTGCCCATGACAGCCACTGGTCTCCCAAACCACTAGCAGGAATAGAGGTTTTCATATTTTTATTTCATATTTAATGTATTTATTGAAAACTTTACATGTGCAAGAATCACTGATGATCAAAACTGGAATTCTATAGAAACAGTGGGACAATAAATTTATCATCTTGTCCAAGACTTGAGTCCACTGAAACATTACATTTTAAATCAGTCCACAGGCTATAGATGAAAAGCTAATAATTTCAACTTCCTTTGATCATCAGAACCTAAAGTATATCTCATCTAGAATATCACATTTGTTTTTATGAAAATGGAATAATTTCAGTTTAGAAGAGGATTGGGGCTATATATTGACACTCTAATAATGTAAATATTCTCTATTCAAATGCTTTTCTCTCTTTATTCCTGAGAGAATGTTAGATACTGAATGAAAACTTTCAGACCAAGTGATACTATTTAGGTGTTTGGAAATTATTGTTGATTTTGGTTAAAATGAAAAATATATCTTCTGAGTATTATATTATTTTGAATGAGAGGCAAATGTATTGTGCCAAGTAAAATTCAAAACTCATTACAAATAAACTTTATGATGAAGCTAAAGTACGTAAAGGAAAGTGAAATATATAGTTCTATTCATTTTATGCTGTTCAGTGATTCTAAATATAAATGAGAGGAAAAAGGGACATATCTCACTGGAAATTTTCTTTTAGCAATAATCATGCTTCGGACAAACCTCATTGGCTATGATGCTGCCACTGTGCAAAGCTTGGAAATCTTCTTTGAATTACTTCATTTATTTTTTTTTAATTTAGAAACAATTGTCAATTGACAGTAAGAAGCAAAAAGAATACAGAAAAATCTTATGTTTCTTTCAGCCAGTTTCTCCCAATGGCAATGTCTTTTACAACATGAGTATAATATGAAAGTCATAAAATTTACATTGATATAACCAAAGACCTTATTCATTTTCACCAGTTTTACACACACTCTTTGGTGTGTGTGTGTCTTTCTGTGGAATTTTATCACATGTATAGATTTGTATAACCACCCACACAAATCTGTACATGTTCCATCACCACAGGGTTTTCTTCTGCTGTACCTTTATCGTCTACCCCACCCCCATGATCCCTAGCTTCTGAGAACCACTAAGCTGTTTTCCATCTCTATAATTCCATCATAAGAATGTTCTAAAAATGGAATCATAGAATATGTGACTTTTTGAGATTACCTTTTATTTCACTCATCTTAATTCCGTTAATATTTATCAAAATTTTTTTGTGTGTCAATAGTTTTTCCTTTTTGTTGCTGAGTGGTTGTGTAACCATTAATGTATTGTAGGACATCTTGTTTCAGTTTTTGCATATGATTAATAAAGCTACTATGTACATTTGTGTACATGTTTTTATGATTACATAAAAGTTATATTAATAACTTTTATTTCTCTGGGACAAGTGTCCTAAAGTGCAATTTCTGGGTCGTATGGTAAGTGTGTGTATAGTTTACAACAAACTGCCATATTGTCTCTCAGAATGGCTGGACCATTTTTATATTCCCATAAGCAACATATAAATGGTCCAAGTTTTCCACATGCTTGCCAGAATTTTGTGCTGTCTTTTGTTTTTAATTAGCTTTTCTCATAGGTGTGTCTAATGATATCATTGTGATTTTAATTTCTATTCTCTAATGGCTAGTGATATTGAAACTTTGTCTGTATATCCTCTTTGTTGAAATGTCTCTTCATGTCTTAATCCTTATTTTCTAATTGTTTTCCTTGTTTTCATATTGTTGAATTTTGAAAGTTCTTTATATATTCTAGATTCAAGTCCTTTGTCAAATATGTGGTTTGCAAATATTTCTCCCATTCTATTACTTGTTTCTATATTCTCTTAGCAAGGTCTTACACACAGCAAAATCTTTTAATTTTGATGAAGTTCAATCTGCCATGTTTTTTTTTTTTTTCTAATATGGTGCTTTTAGTATCAAGTCTGCAATCTCTTTGTTTAGCCTCAGGTCCTGAAGATTTTCTCCTGTGTTTTCTTCTATACGTTTTATAGTTATACCTTTTACATTTATGATCATGATCTCAGATCGATACTTTTGTTTTTCTGCTCCAGCACCATTTGGTGAAAAGGCTATTTTCCTGTATTGATATTTTTTTGCACTTTTGTCAAAAATCAGAAATCTGCACTTGCCTAGGGTTATTTCTGGGTTCTTTATTCAGTTTTATTTATCTATGTATCTATCTTTCTGCCAATACCATGAACTTAACTATTAAATCTCCACAATAAGATTTAATATCAAAATAATTCCTCCTATTTTATTCTTCAAAATTGTTATGGATCTTCTAAAGCCTGTGCCTTTCTAATATATTTTACAAAAGCTACTTTAAGTCCATAAAAATCCTTGCTGGAATTTGGTAAGAATTGCATTAAACCTACCGAGTAATTTGAAGGAAATTTGACATTTTCGCTATTTTGACTTTTTCAATCCATCAACACAGTACATCGTTCTATTTATTTTCATTTTATTTGATGTCTTTCATAAGCAAATTTAGCTTTTGGCATATAAGTCCTATACAAGATTTGTTAAACTTATACATACGTATTTCATTATTTTTACAATTATAAATGGTTTTGGATTTTCAAATTCAGTTTTCACACTACCTCTTTCTTAGTATATAGAAATACTGTTGATTTTTATATGTTGATCTTGTATCTTGGCATCATACATAGCCCCACTCATTACCTCAAAAACATTTTTGGTTTGTTTTAATCTTGGGGATTTTCTGCATAGACAATCAGGCCATGTTATCTGAAGATAAAAAGTTTTATTTCTGCCTTTTTTATTTGTATGATTTTTATCTCCTTTTTTTACCTTTTGATGGCCAAGATTTTCAGTACTACATTGAATATTAGTGGTGGAAGTGGGCATCTTTGACTTGTTCCTGATTTTCTTAAATGTGTATGTATATATTTTTTAGACAGAGAGAGAGAGAGAGAGAGAGAGAGAGAGAAGGTGCATGAGTAGGGGAAGGACAGAGAGAAGGAAACAGAAAATTCCAAGCACTGGGACAGTGCAGGGCCAGACGTGGAGCTGGATCCCATGAAACATGAGATCATGACCTGAGCCAAAATCCAGAATAAGATGCTTAACTGAGCCACCCAGGCACCCCAGACTTGTTCCTGATTTTAACAGAAAAGCATTCAGTTTATCAACATTATGTTTGATGTTCTTTGTAGACTTCTTTGTAGATACTCTTTATCAAGTTGAGGTAATTTATCTTTATGGTCACTTGCTGAGAGGTTTTTTTTTTTTTTTTTTTTTATTTATTTTTGGGACAGAGAGAGACAGAGCATGAACGGGGGAGGGGCAGAGAGAGAGGGAGACACAGAATCGGAAACAGGCTCCAGGCTCTGAGCCATCAGCCCAGAGCCCGACGCGGGGCTCGAACTCACGGACCGCGAGATCGTGACCTGGCTGAAGTAGGACGCGTAACCGACTGCGCCACCCAGGCGCCCCAAGAGAGAGGTTTTTTTTTTTCATGAATCGGTGTTGGATTTTGTCAAATACATCTTCTACATATATTTTTGTGATCATATGATTTTTCATTTTTAGCCTGTTGATATGGTGAAATACATTGGGTGATTTTCCAATGTAAAAACAATCTTACATACCTGGAATAAATCACACTTGATCATAGTGTCTAATTCTTTTTATATATTGTTGGATTTGGTTTGCTAAGTTTGTTAGGAATTTTTCATCTATGCTCAGGAGGTATTGGCCTGCAGTCTGGGTTTTGTAATGACTTCATATTTAGTATCAGAGTAACATTTGTTTCATAAGAAAATTGAGAAGAGTTTCCCTTTCTTTTATTTTCTGGAAGAAATTATGTAGAGTTGGTGTTAATTCTTCTTAAAATTCTTTGTAGAGTTGCCCAATGAAGCCATCTGTGTGCTGTTATTTCATTTGTGGGGGAGGGGGGTAAGTTCTGAGTTTAATTCCTTTAAAGTTACTCACACTATTTTTCCTGTTAGGCAAGTTTGAATAGTTTGTGCTTTTTGAGGGGTTGGCCCATTTCATTCAACTTCTTTCTTTATTTTTTTTTTTCAACGGTTTTTATTTATTTTTGGGACAGAGAGAGACAGAGCATGAACGGGGAAGGGGCAGAGAGAGAGGGAGACACACAGAATTGGAAACAGGCTCCAGGCTCCGAGCCATCAGCCCAGAGCCTGACACGGGGCTCGAACTCACAGACCACGAGATCGTGACCTGGCTGAAGTCGGACGCTTAACCGACTGCGCCACCCAGGCACCCCTCATTCAACTTCTTTAATTTATGTGTTTAGTATTGTTCATACTATTCCTTTTTATTATTTTAGATCTTTGGTAACTGTGGTAATATTTCCTTTTAAGTACTGATATTGGGAATTTGTGTCTTTTTTTGGTCTTTATCATTCTAGCTAGAGCTTTTCAAATTTTATTGATCTTGTCAAAGAATCTGCTATTGTTTCTTTAATTTTATTTATTGTTCTTCTGCTTTCACTTTCATTTATTTCTGTCCTTACCTTTATTTTTATGTTTTTTTTTCCTGCTTACTTTGGTTTTAGTTTGCTATTCATTTCTTTATTTTCTAAAGGTGGGAGATTAAATCATTTGTTTTACCACTTTTCTGATTTATAAGATAAACATGTAATGCTATAACATTTTCTTTCAGTACTGCTTTAGCTGAGGTCCACAAATTTTGATATGATCTAATTTTACTTTCACTTAGTTTTAAGTGTTTCATAAATATTTACATATTTGTTTACTCTTTATGTTCATTTCTTTCTGATATTCAATTTTTTCTCTTATTTTCTTTCAGTTAAGGGGCTTCTTTAACCATTTTTTTCTTTAGCCATTCTTTTAGAAAAAGTTGGATGACAACCAGTTCTCTTAGTTGTCCTTCATCTGAGAATTTCTTCATTTCCTCTTCATTTCTAAGAATATTTTCACCAGATACATAATTCTGGTTGATAGTTATTTTTTTCAGCACTAGAAAAATATACCATTTTCTTCTGGCCTCCGTGGATTTTTATTAGAAATCTCTTCCTCTTTAAATTGCTTTTCCTTCAAATGGGGTGGAGTTAAGATGACAGAGTAGTAGGAGGATCATATGCTTGCCTTGTCCCTTGAACACAACTAGATAAATATCAAATCATTCTGAACAACCAAGAAATTGATCTGAGGACTAAGAGAACAAACTGCACAACTATAGGGAGACAAGAGGCTGCATTATGGAAGTTAGGAGGTGTGAAGATGGGATTTGGGGGTGAAAAGGATCTTGGGTTCTGTAGAGGAGAGGGATCCTTAATCACAGAGAGAAGAGAGAGAGAGGGAAAGAGAGCAGTGCTGAAGGGATTGCACAAGGAAAACACTTCCCCCAAACCACTGACAGGGAAAACGAGAGGGGCTGATTATGGTGAGTTTTAACAACCAACAGAGCTTAAGAACTGGACTTTTAGAAGCCCATGCCATGGTCAGCGTTGAGCCCCGTGGGTGCAACAGTGCTCCTAGGGAAAAGGAGGGCAGAGGCCCAGGAGCAGAGAACAAAATCTGAGGATCCCCTGGGGTATACTGGGAGACAGTTTCCACTTCTTGGAGTGCATCTGGGAGAGGAGGTATTATCTCTCAGGGTACAAAAGAGCAGGCAGGCTAAATTACACTATTGTATTCTTTGGCAAAGTGGCAAGGACATCTGCTGAAGGCGGCTAACCTGGATTCACACTTTTTGCTGCACTTTACTCTAAATTCAAAGCTCCCAAGTGTCGGTGCAAATGCCCTTTAGGAACAAATGCACCTGCCCCAGTGTAGTGAGACCCTACTCCACAGGACCAGTTCAGGTCCACACTGAGCTGGGTGCCTAAATTTTGGGCTTGAAACTCAGCTGATGTGCCTGAGATAAAACACAGATCCACTGTTTTGTTGGGAAGGCAGATGGCCAGACACAGGGTGAAGGCAGGGATATGAGGGACACCTGGGACACACAAGGGATGATTGTCATTCTTCTGTAAGGGCTTTCCAGACAATGGTGGGCAAGAACTACACTCTCCATTTATGAGGGAGAGAGCTGGCAACATTTTTCTCCCCTGCCTATCAGCACGACTGATATCAGTGAGAATAGCACAAACTGTGGAGGCCTGATTCACTTACACCATGCTCCACCTCCTTGTGTGCTGCAGGTGTTTCTTTACTAGGGTAAGTGTGCCTGAGAAAGAGAGCAGTGAGCCCCTTCTCCAGAAGACAAGCACAAACCCCCTCATGCACCAAGTCAACTGATGATAGAGTGCTTAAAATCCTCACCTTTAATGAAAATAGGATCATGCCTCTTTTAACAAGCACCTGGAGCAAATCTAGTTAGAATTCTCCATACTCTGAACAAGATCCAAACACATCCCACTGCAGGCAAGGGGAAATTCTGTAGAGAATTGACATGAGGGAAAGAGGAGCCAAAACATAGCAATAGACTGATGCAACATACACCAGAATACTTCATGAAGTCCCAGGCCTTGGACAGTATATGGTCCCTTCTTCATAAAGCCGTTATTCTTAATAGTAAAAAACATACGAGGCTTTCCTAACACAGAGAAGAAGAGAACTAGACAAAAATCCAAGACAGAGAAATTAATCCTCCCCAAAAAAAGAGCAAGAAAAAGTCATGACCATGGATCTATTTTTGAAATATATGTACTTAACATATATAAGTAATATATGGTTGATCCAGAATTTAGGACAACAATCCTAAGGATGCTAACTGGGCTTGAGAAAAGCATAGAAGATGCGAGAGAGTCTCTTACCACAGAGATAAAGGAACTAAAAACTAATTAAGTTGAAATTGAAAAACTGCTATAAATAATATTGACAACTGACTGAATATAATAAACACAAAGATGGAAAAAGAAAGGAATGAATATATTATATAGAAGATAAAATTATTGAAAATAATGACGCTGAAAAGAAGAGGAAAAGAAAAATATTGGATCACGAATGTAGACTTAGGAACTCAACAAGTGCATAAATTGTAATAACATTTGTAACACAAGAGTCCCAAAAGAAGAGAGGGAAAAGGGAGCAGAAGTTTTATTGGAGCTAAGTGTAGCTGAAAACTCCCCTAATCTGGGAAAAGAAACAGATATCCAAATCCAGGAGGCACAGAGAACTCCCATGAAAATCAACAAAAAGAAGGACAACACCATTACATATCATAGTACAATTTGCAAAATACAGAAATAAAAAAAAATCCTAAAAGCAGGAAGGGAAAATAAATCCCTAACTTACAGGGGAAGACAAATAAGATTAGCAGCAGACCTTTCCACAGAAACTTGGCAGGCCAGAAAGTAGTAGCATGATATATTCAACTTGTTGAATAGGAAAAATATGCAGCCAAGAATATTTTATCCAGTGAGGCTGTTCTTCAGAATAGAAGAAAAGATAAGTATTTTCCCAGGCAAACAAAAGCTGAAAGTTAGTGACCATTAAACCATCCACGAAACAGCGCACCTGGGTGATCAGTCAGTTAAGTGTCCACCTCCTGGTTTCAGCTCAGGTAATGCTCTTATAGTTCATGAAATTGAGCCCCATGTTGGTCTCCATGCTGTGTCACAGAGTATACTTGGAATTCCCTCTCTCTCTGCCAGTTCCCCTCTTGTTCTCTCTCTCTCTTTCTCTCTCTCTCTCTCAAAAATAAATTAATAAACTTTAAAAAAATGTTTTAAAAATCCCAGCTCTGCAAGAAATATTAAAAGAGATACTTTGGGAAAGAAAGACCAAAAGTGACAAAGTGGAATGGAGAAACTCTCCAGAAACAATGAATTAACAGCTAATGTAATGGCATTAAGTTGATATCTATCAATAATCATTCTGAATGTAAATGAACTAAAAGCCTAAATCAAAATGCATAGGGAATTAATGTATATTAAAAAACTGGGCCCATCTATGTGCTGCCTACAAGAGACTCATTTTAGAACTAAAGATGCTGGAAGATTGAAAGTGACAGGATGAAGAAATATTTATTACACTAATGAATGTAAAAGGAAAGCCAGAGTAGCCGTACTTATATCAGACAAACTAGATTTTAAACCAAAGTCTGTAACAAGAGATGAATAAGGGCACTATGTAATAATAAAGTGTTCTATCCAACAAGAAGATCTAACAATTGTAAGTATTCATACCCACAACTTGGGAACCCCCAGATATATAAAGAATTAGAAGCAAACATAAACAAATTCATTGATAATAATACAATAATAGTAGGTGATCTTAACATTCGACTTGCAGCAATGGACAGATCATCTAAGCAGAAAACCAACAAGAAAACAATGGATTTGAATGATATACAGGAACAGATGGACTTAACAGATATATTCAGAACATTGCACCCTAAAGCAATAGAATACACATTCTTTTTGAGTGAACATGGAATATTCTCCAGAATAGGTCTAATACTGGGTCATAAATCTGACCTCAATAAGGACAAAAATACTGAGATCATAGCATGTATATTTTCTGACCACAACGTTATGAAACATGAAGTCAGCTACAAGAAAAAAAAATTGGAAAGACCAAAATACATGAAAGTTAAAGAACATGCTACTAAAAACTGAATGGATTAAACAGGAAATGAAAAAAAAATACTTGAAATAAAAAAAATACTTGAAACAAATGAAAATGAAAACATGAAAGTCCAAAACATAAGGGATGCAGCAAAAGTAGTATTAAAAGGGGAGTATATAGCAATACAGGCCTACATAAAGAAGCAAGAAAAAATTCAATTACACAGCCTAACCTAACACCTAAAAAGGAGCTTGAAAAGGTATAGCAAATAAAGCCTAAAGCCATCAGAAGAAAGTAATAAAGATTAGAGCAGAAATAAATGGTATAGAAGCAGGAAAAAAAAACCAGTAGAACTGATCAATGGAATTAGGAATTGATTCTTTGAAATAATTAATAAAATTGATAAAACCATAGCTGGACTTACCAAAAAGAAAAAAGAAATAAATCAGAATCACAAATGATAAAGGAGAGATCACAAGCAACACCACAGAAATACAATCAATTATAAGAGAATATTACGAGGGGCACCTGGGTGACTCAGTCGGTTAAGCATCCAACTCTTGATCTCGGCTCAGGTCATGCTCTCATGGTTTGTGAGATTGAGCCCTGTGTCCAGCTCTGCACTGATAGCACAGAGCCTGCTTGGGATTTTCTCTCTCTGCCCCTACCCCACTAAAAATAATAAACATTTTTTAAGAGGGTATTATGGGGCACCTGGGTGGCTCAGTCAGTTAAGTGGTCTGATTTCAGCTCAGGTCATGATCTCATGGTTTGTGGGTTCAAGCCCTGTGTCAAGCTCTATGCTGACAGCTCAGAGCCTTGAACCTGCTTCAGATTCTGTGTCTCCCTCTCTCTTTTCCCCTACCCTGCTCACACTCTGTCTATGTCTCTCTCTTGCTCAAAAATAAATAAGCATATTTATTTTAATTAAAAAATAAGGTATTATGAAAAATTATATGGCAACAAAGTCAGCAATCTGGAAGAAATCAATAAATTCCTGAACACATATAAACAAACTACTAACCTGAAACAGGAAAAAAAAAATAGAAAATTTGAACAGATGAATAACCAGCAAAAAATTGAATCTGTAATAAAAAAACAAATCTCCCAACAAACAAAACCAGGTACAGATGGCCTCCAGGAATAATTATAACAAATATTTAAAGAAGAGTTAATACCTATTCTCATACTGTTCCAAAAAATAGAAATGGAAGGAAAACTTCCAAACTCATTCTATGAAGCTGGTATTACCTTGATGCCCAAACCAGAAAAAGACCCACTAAAAAGAATTACAGGCCTATATCCCTGATGAACATGGATGCGATAATTCTGAATGAGATAGTAGCAAATCAAATCCAACAGTACATTAAAAGAATTGTTTACTGAGGGCCTTGGGTGTCTCAGTTGTTTAAGCGTTCAACCCTTCATTTTGGCTCAGGTCATGATCTCATGGTTTGTGAGACTGAGCCCTGCATAGGGCTCACTGCTGACAGTGCAGAGCCTACTTGGAATTATCCCTCTCCTCTCTCTATGCCCCTCCATCCACACTCTCCATCTCTCTCTCTCTCTTTCAAAATAAATTAATAACCATTAAAAATAGAATTATTCATCACAATCAAGGTGGATTTATTCCTGCTTTGCTAGGTTGGTTTAATATTTGCAAATCTATCAATGTGATACAGCACATTAATAACAGAAATGATAAGAAATATATGATGCTCTCAATAGATGGAGAAAAAGTTTTGAGAATGTACAGTGTCCATTCTTGATAAAAAAAAAAAAACCGTCAACAAAGCAGGGACATAGGGAACGTACCTCAACATCATATAGGCCATATACAAAATATCCACAAATAATATCATCCTCAATGTGGAGAAATGGAGAGCTTTTCCTCTATTATCAGGAACAAGACAAAGATATCCACTCTCATCTCTGTCATTTATCAGCATATTGGAAGTCCTAACCACAGCAATAAGAAAACAAAAAGAAATGAGTCATCTAAATTGGCAAGGAAGAAGTAAAACTTTCAGCATTTGCAGATGACATCATACTCTATGTAGAAAACCTGAAAGACTCCACCAGAAAATTGCTAGAACTGATACACAAATTCAGTAAAGTTGTAGGTCACAAAATCAATATCCATAAGCCTGTTACATTTTATACATCAATAATGAAGCAGCAGGAAGAGAAATCAAGGAATCAATCCCATTTATATTGCAACAAAACCCATAAGATACCTAGGAATAAACATAACCAAGGAGCAAAAAAGGTGTACTGTGAAACTATAGAACAATGATGAAAGAATTTAAAGAGGACAGAAATAAATGGAAAAGATTTCCATGCTCATGGATTGGAGGAACAAATATTGTCAAAATATCTATACTACCCAGGGTAATCCACACATTTAATGCAATACCTATAAAAATACCGCCAGCATTTTTCACAGAGCTAAAACAATCTTAACATTTGTATTTAACCAAAAAATACCCCAAATAGCCAAAGCAATCTTAAAAAAGAAAGGCAAAGGTGAGACATCACAATTCCAGATATCAGGCTATATTACAAAGCTGTACTCATCAAGACCATATTGTACTGGCAACAAAACAAACACATATATCATGAAACAGAATAGAAAACCCAGAAATAGACCCACATCTGTATGGTCAACTAATCTTATACAAAGCAGGAAAAAATATCCAATGGAAAAAAAAGTCTCTTCAATAAATGGTGTTGGGAAAACTGGACAGCAACATGCATAAGAATGAAACTGTACCACTTTCTTACATCGTAAACAAAATAAGTTTAAAATGGATGAAAGATCAAAATGTGAGACTGTAAACCATCAAAATCCTAGAGAACTATAGGCAGCAACTTTTTGTCATTGGCCCTAGCAACTTCTTACCAGACACATCGCCAGAGGCAAGGGAGAGAAATGCAAAAATTAACTATTGGAGCTTAATCAAGATAAAAAGCTTCTGCAAAGTGAAAGAAAGAATCAACAAAACTTTTAAAAGGCATCCTTTGGAATGGAAGAAGATATTTTCAAATGACACATCTGATAAAGAAATTGTATCCAAAATTTATAAAGAACTTATGAAACTCAACACCCAAGAAACAAATAATCCAGTTAAGAAGTGGGTAGAAGACATGAATAGACATTGGCAAGGAAGAAGAGATACAGATGGTGAACAGATACGTGAAAAAGTGTTCAATATCACTAGTCATCATCAGGGAAATACAAATAAAAACCACAATGACATAATACTTCACACCCAGCAGAATGGATAAATTTAACAACACAGGAAATAACAGGTGATGGCTCGGTTGCAGAGAAAGGGAAACCTTCTTACACTATGGTGAGATTTCAAATGGATGCAGCCACTATGGAAAACAGTATGGAGGTTCCTCAAAAAGTGAAAAATGGAACGACTCTACAACCCAGCAACTGCACTAATAAGTATTTACTCAAAGTACACCAAAATACTTATTACAAGGGACACATGCACCCAGATATTTATAGCAGCATCATCAACAGTAGCCAAATTAAGGAAAGAGCCCAAATGTCCATCAACTGATGAATGGATAAAGAAGTTGTGATATATATTCAGACAGATATAGATAGATATAGATATAGATATAGATATATAGGTATAGATGTAGACATAGATCTATATACACACAGTGGAATATTACTCAGCCATCAAAAATAATTACATTGTGCCATTTGCAACAACATGGATGAAACTAGATTATATTATGCTAAGTGAAATAAGTCAGGGAAAGAAAATACCATATAATTTTACTCATGTGGAGTATAAGAAACAAAACAGATGAAATTAGGGGAAAGAAAAAAAAAACAAGAGGGAGGCAAACCATAAGAGACTCTTAAATATAGAGAATAAATTGAGGGTTGCTAGAGGGGAGGTGGATAGAGGGATGGTCTAAATGGATGATGGGTATTAAGGAGGACACTTGTTATGTGCACCGGGTGTTATATGTAAGTGCTGAATCATTAAAATTTTACTCCTGAAACTAATATTACACTATATGTTTAATTATAACATAAATAAAAATTATACATTTTCTCCAATAAGCAATAGGTTGTTATTTTCTGGATCTTCTCAATATTTTTCTTTGTTATTAGTTTTAAAGTTTGACTATGATGTATCTTGGTAAAGATTTCTTTGGATATATTCTGTTTGGGATTGGCTCAGTGTCTTGAATATGTTGTTTTATCTTTTGACAAATTTGGGAAGTTTTCAAACCTTTTTTTCTTTAAGTAGCTTTCAGTCTTACCCTCTTTCTTCTTTCATGAGACTCCAATGACACAAATGTTGAATTTGGTGTTATAGTCCCACACATCTCTGTAGCTCTTTCTTTCTCTTTCTTTTTAAAAGTACATTTTCTCCCTCTTTTCAGATTTAGTAATTTCTATTTTTCTATCTTGAAATTCACTGATTCTTTCCACTGTCCTCTACATTCTTCAATTGAGCCTACTCATTGAATTTTGAAATTCTGGTTATTGTATTTTCCAGTATTGAATTATTCATTTGCTGATTCTTGATATTTTTATTTTTATATTTTGTCTAACTTTCAATTTCTTTAATAAAAATTTCTATTCTTTTATTTGTTTCATATATCTTTGTAATTGTTTATTGAAGCATTTTCTATAATGCCTGCTTTAAAATCCTTTTCAGCAAATTATTAATTTTGTGAAATTTTGGTGTTGGTGGCTCTTCACTGTCTTGTCATTCATTTAATTTGAGATATTCTAGGTTTTTGGTTTGACAAGTGATTTTTAAAATTGAAATCAGGAAAATTTATGTATTATGAAACTATGGATCTTATTTAAATCTTGCATTTTCTCTGATTTCTGTTGACACAGCTCCAGTGGAGCAATGGAAGCAAGACTGCCTCATTTCTACCAAGTGTGGATGGCATTCAGATTCTTCACTCTTTTCCATTAATATCCTGGGATTACGTGGTACTACATTAGTGTTGAGTGCAAGTAGGGGTTCAGGATCTTCATTCTGTTGATACCAGCCTTTCTAGAAGGGATTTCTGCTCTTCCATGTGGCTTTGCTATACACAGCTGGAGCATGTATCTTCATTCTCACTGGGTATTTGTGACAGTCTTGACTTGCCAGTATCTTTTGTCTGATACCACCACAGGTAGGAGGGTAAAGGGTATTGGATAGAAGCTGGAAGTCTGAGTTTTCCATGTAGTCTCCAGTGACACTTTGTGTGTGTGTGTGTGTGGGGGGTCTCATTAGTGCTAAGCATGTCTGACTCTCCCCTAGCCTTCTTCTCTGACACCAGTCTTGCTGGGTGGATGGGGTACAGAGTTTGGAGGGGGTACAGAATTTGAAAGACATTGGCCTAATTACAGCCCAGCAAGAGTGAAGGTTACCTTTTCCACTTGGCCTTTGCATGTAGGGTAGGAGTGGGACTAGATTTTTATGAGGTATCTGTTTGAATTAAAGTAGTTATTGTCTAAAATTATTTAGTATTGCTAAGCTACCCATTCCTGATCTTTTGGCTATAGAGAGAATGCTTTTATTGGGGATTGTTTGTGTATGTGTGAATGTGTGCACATTCATTTATGGGTTTTTGAGTTGCTAGCTTTTCTACTATTCGGTCATGGATATATGAGACAAAAAAGAAAGCTGAGGATCATCCTTGCTATGTTATTCCTCAACTTCCAAAGTCACTAACTGATCCTCCTTTCTCTCTACATTTTCAAAGTATTCTTAGGTTTAATATAGCAAATGCCCAGAGGTTTTAGCAGTACTTAGAGGGAGGAATAGGACAAAAGTGTATATCTACTCCATCTTTTGGAGGCAAAAGTCTCTCTACCTTTCCTTCATTTCTTTAACAAATTGAAATGTACCTCATATATAACAGAGCTCACCCATTTAAAGTGTACAATTTATTTTTTTATTATATTATCAAAGATGCACAAACACCACTACTATATAACTCAAGAACATTTTCACAAACCAAAAAAGAAACCCCGTACATATTAGTTGTCACTGCCAATTCCCCTTGCCTCCACCCCTGGAAACCACTAATCTGATTTTTATCTCTAATGATCTGCCTAATATAGATATTTAAATTGGAATGATGTAATGAATGGCCTTTTGTGTCTTGCTTCTTTCACTTAATGTAATATGATTTCAAGGTTCATCCGTAATGTAGAATGAATAAATACTTTATTTCTTTTGTTTTCAAATTCTTATTTAAATTCTAGTTAGTTAACAAATAGTATAATATTGGGTTCAAGAGTGGAATTTAGTGATTCATCACTTCCATGTAACACGTAATGCTCAATACAAGTGTTCTTCCTAACACCCATCACTCAATTAGCCTATTCTTCGTCGCCTCCCCTCCATCAACTTTATTTGTTTTCTATAGTTAAGAGTCTCTTATGGTTTGCTTCTCTCTCTTTGTATTTTTCCTTTCCCTATGTTCATATGTTTTGTTTCTTAAATTCGACATATGAGTGAAATCATATGGTATTTGTCATTCTTTGACTAATTTTGCTTAGCATAGTACATTATATGTCCATCCACGTTGTTGCAAATGGCAAGATTTCATTCTTTTTTATTATGGCTGAGTAATATTCCATTGCATACACACACACACACACACACACACACACACACACACACCATGGCTTCTTTATACTTTCATCAGTGGATGGACATTTGAGCTCTTTTCATAGTTTGGCTATTATTGATAATGCTGCTATAAACATCAGGGTGTATGTGCCTCTTTGAATCAGAAATTTTGTATCCTTTGGGTAAATACCTAGTAGGAAATACCTGGATAGTAGAGTACTTCAATTTTAACTTTTTGAGGAACCTCACTGTTTTCTACAGTGGCTGCAACAGGTTGTATTCCTACCAACAATGTAAGAGAGTTCCCCTTCTCAGCATCCTCACCAACACATGTTGTTTCCTGTGTTGTTAATTTTAGCCATTCTGACTGGTGTGAAGTAATATCTCATCATGGTTTTGATTTGTATTTCCCTGATGATGAGTGATGTTGAGAGTCTTTTCATGTGTCAGTTAGCTATCTGGATGTCTTCTTTGGAAAAATGTCTATTCATATTTGCTGTCCATTTCTTAACCAGATTATTTTTTCTTTGGATGTTTAGTTTGATAAGTTCCTTATATATTCTGGCTAATAATCTTTTGTCAGATATGTCATTTGCAAATATCTTCTTGCACTCTGTAGGCTTTTATTTTTGTTGATTGCTCCCTTCACTGTGCAGTACCTTTTTATCTTGTTGAAGTCCCAATAGTTCATTTTTGCTTTTGTTTCCCTTGTGTCCAGAGACATGTCTAATAAGTTGCTTTGGTTAAGGTCAAAGGTTGCTGCCTATGTTCTCCCCTAGGATTTAGATGGGGTTTAGTCTCACATTTATGTCTTTCATCTATTTTAAATTTATTTTCATGTATGGGGTATGAAAATGGACCAGTTTCATTTTTCTGCATATTGTTGTACAGTATTCCCAACACTGTTCAAGAGACTGTCTTTTTTCCATTGGATATTCTTTCCTGCTTTGTCAAAGATTAGTTGACTCTATAGCTCTGGGTCCATTTTTGGGGTTTCTAATCTGTTTCATTGGTCTATGTGTCTGTTTTTGTGCCAGTACCATATGGTCTTGATGACTGACTATTACTTTGTAATACTTTTTTATGTCTGAAACTTACTCTATTCTATGGATATACCATATTTTGTTTTATTCCTCAGCAGATGGACATTTGGAATGTTTCCACCATTTGTCTATTATAAGTAATACTACTATAAAAATTTTAATCACTTATATTTTTTATATCTCTAGGTATATATCTTGTGTGTATACATATGAGTAGAATTGTTGGATCATATGGTAACTTTACATTTAACCATTTCAGGAACTGTCACACTGTTTTCCAAAATGGCTACAGAATTTTAAATTCCCACAAGCAATGTATAATGGTTCCAGTTTCTCCCCACACTCTCCAATACTTATTATCTTCTTTTTTGTTTATAACCATTCTAGTGGATATGAAGTGTTAATTCATGGTTTTGAATTGCATTTCCTGATAAATAATGATTTGGGCATCTTTTCAGGCATTTATTATCCATTTGAATATCTTTTCTGGAGAAATATCTATTTCAGTTCCTTTTCCATTTTTCAGTTAAAATATTTGCCTTTTTTTGTTTTCAACTTTAAAGAAGTCTTTATATATTCTGGGTATAAGGCCCTGATCAGATACATGATTTGCAAATAGTTTATCCCATTCCTTAGAATGTATTTTCACTTTCTTCACAGTATTCATCCATTAACAAAAGTATTTAATTTTAATGAAGTTCCATTTATCTTTTTTTTCTTTTATTCTATGTTCTTTTGTTGTCATATCTTTGAATCCTCTGCAAAAATGAAAGGTTACTCCTTGAATATATGCTATTTTTTTTTATCTAAGAGTGTTGTAATTTTAGCTCTTACACTTAAATATATGATGTCTTTTGAGTTAATTTTTGTGTTTGATGTTATGTAGGGAACCTATTTCATTCTTTTGCATGTGGATATCCAATTGTACCAGCACCATTTATTGAAGAAGACTTATCTCCTCAATACATTATGTTGGCACCCTTGTCAAAAATCACTTGGCCATAAAATAAGGATTTATTTCTGGACTCTCAATTATATTCCATTATCTGTATGTCTATCCTTATGCCAGTATCTCAATTGCTGGATTATTGTAACCTTATAGTAAGCTTTGAACTTTGGGAATATGAGTCCTCCAACCTTGTTTCATTTGTTTTCAAGATTATTTTGGAAATTTCAAAATACATTACATTTCCATAAGAACTTCTGCTAAAAAGGTAACTGGAATTACAATAAGGATTATATTGAATCCATACACAAATTTGGGGACTATTGCAATCTTAACAATATTAAGTTATTTGACCCATGAACATCAGATGTCTTCCCAGTTTTGTACATTCTATTTAATTTCTTATAACAATGTTTGTAGTTTTCAGAGTATATGTTTTGCACTTATTTTGTTAAGTTCATTCATAAGTATTTTATTTTTTAATATTTTTATTTAATTGTAAATGGATTTTTTTCCTAATTTCAATTTTTAATTGTTCACTGCTAGTGTATAGAAACAGAGTTGATTTTTCTATATTGATTTTGTATTCTTCAACCATGTTGATCTTTATCATTATTTATAATGGTTTTTCTGTAGATTCTTTAAGGTTTTCTATATCTAAATTCATGACATCTAAAAATATAGTTCTACTTCTTCTTTTCCAATCTGTATGCCTTTATTTTTTCTTATCTAATTATTCTGGTTAGAGCCTTTAGTATAATTTTGAACAGTAGTGGTGAGAGTGGAAATTCTTGTCTTATTCCTGAAATCAGGGAGAAAGCATTCAGTCTTTCATCATGAAGTATAGTGTTAGCAGTGGGTTTTTCATAGATGCTTTTATCAGGTTAAGGAAGTTTCCTTCTAGACCTAGTTTGTTGCATGTTTTTACTATGAAAATATGTTAGATTTTGTAACATTATTTTTATGCTTTAATTGAGATGATCATATGGTTTTTGCCCTTTATTCCATTAATAAGTGTACTACATTGATTTATTTTTTATTTTTAAGGAAAATTTTACTTATAATAATAAAAATAATATTTTTAACATTCTATTGTGATAAAAACATTTAACATGGCATCTATCCTCTTAAAAAATTTAAGTGCACAATAAATTATTTTTCACTATGGCACTATAGGCACAATGGTGTACACCATACCTTTAGGATTTATTTTCCTGCACAACTGAAAATTTATATTCATTGACCAAATTTCTATCCCCCTCTCTCCTGGCCCATGCAACCATCATTCTCCTCTTTGTTTCTGTGAGTTTGACTATTCTAGATACCCCACATTGTGGAATCACACATCACTTATCTTTCTGATTGACTTACTTAGCATAATATCCTTAGTTTCATCCATGTTACACATGCCAGGATCTTCTAGTTTTAATGCTGAATATTATTCCATTTTGGATATATAACACATATTCATTAGCCATTCATCTATTGATGGAGATTTATGTTGTTTCCATATTTTTACTATAGTGAATAATGCTACAATGAATTTGGTAGTACAATATCAGTTCAAGTTTCTAGTTTCAATTATGAATATATACCCAGACATGGGATTGCTGCATCACATGGTACTATTATTTCACATTTTTAAAGGAACATTCATAGAGTTGTCCATAGTAACTGCACCATTTTATGTTCCCACCAATAGTGTGCAAAAGTTCCAATTTCTCCATGTCCACACAAACACTTGTTATCTCTTCTTTTTAAGATTTTATTTAAATTAGTTTAAATTTAAATAATTTAAATTTAAATTATTTAAATTAGCCAACAGACAATGTGATATTAATTTCAGGTGTACATTATCATGATTCAACACTTCCATACAACATCCTGTGTTCATCATAAATGTGCTCCTTAATCCCCATCACCTTTTTAACCCATTTCCTTATCCACCTCCTCTCTGGTAACCATTGATTTGTTCTCTATAGAAAAGAGTCTGCTCTTGGTTTGTCTCTCTTTTCCTTTGTTTTTCCCTTTACTCATTTGTTTTTTTTTCTTAAATTCCACATACGAGTGAAATCATATGGTATTTGTCTTTGACTGACTTATTTCACTTAACATAATACTATCTACCTCCATGCACGTTGATGCATATGGAAAGATTTCATTCTTTTTGATGGCTGGGTAATAAATATTACATTGTGTGTGTTTGTGTGTGTACACTTCTTTATCCATTTATCAGTCAATGGACATCTGGGCTGTTTCCATAATTTGGTTATTGTAGATAATGCTGCTATACACATTGGGGTGTAGGTATAACTTTTAGTGAGTATTTTTCTGTTCTTTGGGTAAATATTTTATAGTGAAATTGCTGGATCATAGGGTAGTTCTATTATTAACTTTTTGAGGAACTTCCATACTGTTTTTCACAGTGGCTGCATGAGGTTGCATTCCAACCAACAGTGCAAGAGTGTTTTCCTTTCTCCATATCCTTGCCAACACTTGTTTCTTGTGTTGATTTTAACCATTCTGACAGGTGCAAGGAAGGAACTCGTAGTTTTGATTTGTATTTCTCTAATGATGAGTGATGTTGAGCATCTTTTCATGTGTCTGTTTGCCATATTGAAGTCTTCTTTTGAAAACTGTTTATTAATGTCTTCTACCCATTTTTAAATTAGATTGTTTTTGGGTGTTGAGTTTTATAAGATTTTTTATATATTTTGGAAACTAACCCTTTATCAGAAATACTTGGTATGTTTTTAAATAACTATCTTAACAGGTATAAGGTTATATCTCACTGTTGTTTGGATTTGAATTTTCCTGATGATTAGTGATGTTGGCAATATTTTTATATACCTGTAATCCATTGTTTGTCTCCTTACTATGTGTATTTTAATAACTTTCCACTTTTATTTGTTTTATGTTTTTATTGAGTTGTAGGATTTCCTTATATATATTATATATCAACTCCTTATTAGACATATATTTTGCAAATATTTTCTTCAATTCTGTGGGTTACCATTTTACTTTGTTGAATGTACAAAGCTTTTTGGCACAAAGTTTTTTTTTTTAATTTGAGGTATTCACACTTGTATTTTTTGCTTTTGTTGTTTGTGCTTCTGGTGGCATATCCAAGAAATCATTGCCTAGACACCTGTCATGAAGTTTTCCCCTGTATTTTCATCTAAGTGTTTTACAATCTTAGGTTTTATATTTAAGTATTTAATCTACTTTGATTTTTTTTTATAAAATGTAAGACGGGTGTCTAATTTCATTATTTTTCATGTGGATATTGAGTTTTTACAGCATCATTTGTTGAAGATACTATCCTTTGTCCATTATTTATTCTTGGCACCTTTGTCAAAGTTCAGTTGACCATATGTGAATAGATTTAATTCTGGTCTCTCTCGTCTGTTCCATTGGTCTGTGTATTTATTTTTATGCCAGTACCACACTGTTTTGATTACTGTAGTTTTGTAATATAATTTTAACCAAGAAGTATGCTTCAAGCTTTGTTATTTATTATTTTTTCAAGATTGCTTTTGACATTTGGATTCTTTTGTGGTTCCATATGAATTTTAAGATTGTTTTTACTATTTCTCTAAGAAATGTCATTGGGGCTTTGATAGAGATTGCATTGAATTCGTAGATCACTTTGGGAAGTATGAACATTTTAACAATGTCGAGTCTTCCAATTCACAAACATGAGATATCTTTCCATTTATGTCTTCTTTAATTATTTTTCAACAATATTTTGAGTTATGAGTGTAGTTTTCAATGGTATTTTGTAGTTTTCAAGTTTTAACCATCCTGGTTAAATTTATCTTTAGATATGTTATTCTTTTTGATGCAATTGTAGTTGCGATTGTTTCTTAATTTCCCTGACTGATAGTTCTTTATTAGTATATAGATACATAAGTGATTTTGCATCTTGCAACTTTAATGAAATTGTTTATTAGTTCTTACAAGGTTTTGTGGAATATTTAGTATTTTCTACATATTGGATCATGTCATCTGGAAAAAGTTTCATTGTAATTTTTATATTGAACTAAAATTTTGTTCTTTGGATAACATATTCTGGCCATGGTGTATAATCATTTTTACATGCTGATAAACTTCAATTGCTCATATTTTTTAAGCATTTTTTGCACTAATATACATAATTGGTGTTGTTCTACACTTTTTTTTTCTTTTCTTGCGATGTCTTTGGCTTTGATATCAGAGAATTGCTGCCTCATGGAATGAGTTGGAAAACTAGTCTTATGGAATTTGTTTGAAATTTTATCTACCTCCATTTTAATCTCACAGATTTCATTAGTGGAAAAATACATTGTACAATTTGAGGTACTTTTTTGACAAAAGAATTTTTTTTTACAGTGATCAAGGAAGGTTAGATGAAACAGGTCTACAGCACTTTAAACATCAAGAGGTAAATGTGATATGAAGATTAATTCTCTAGAGGTGTTGTTTTTTTAATTTTTTTCTTTAAATTCTAGTTAGTTACCACACAGTGCAATATTGTTTTCAGGAGTACAATTCAGTGATTCATCACTTACATATAACACTCTGTGCTCATCATTAACCTATCATCCATCTAGCCCATTTCCCACCCATTTCTCTCCATCAACCCTCAGTTTGTACTCTATCTTTACTTTTTTAATGTTATTTATTTTTGAGAGAGAGAGAGAGAACGAGAGAGAGTGAGGGAGCAGGATAGGGGCAGAGAGAGAGGGAGACACAGAATCTGAAACAGCCTCCAGGCTCTGAGCTTTCAGCACAGAGCCTGATGTGGGGCATGAACCCACAAACCACGAGATCATGACCTGAGCTGAAGTCAGACGCTTACTTAACCAACTAAGCCACCCAGGTGCCCCTGTACTCTATATTTAAGTCTATTGTGGTTTGCTTCCCTTTTTTTTTTCCTTTTCCCCTCCTATATGTTCATCTGTTTTGTATCTTAAATTCCACATATGAGTGAAATCATTTGGTATTTGTCTTTCTCTGACTGATTTACTTCACTTAGCATGATACACTCTAGTTCTATTCATGTCATTGCAAATGGTAAGATTACATTCTTTTTGATGTCTGAGTAATAGTAAGATTACATTCTTTCTGATGGCTGAGTAATATTCCATTGCATATATATACCACTTCTTTAACCATTCATCATTTTGGCTCTTTCCATAGTTTGGCTATTATTGACAATGTTGCTATTAACATTGGGGTGCATGTATCACTTTGAATCATTATTTTTGTATTCTTTGGGTAAAAGCCTAGTAGTTCAATTGCTAGATCATAGTGTATTTCTATTTTTAACTTTTTGAGGAACCTCAATATTGTTTTCCACAGTGGCTGCAGCTGGTTGCATTTCTGCCAATAGTGCAAGAGTTTTCCCTTTTATCCACATACTTTACAACACCTGTTGTTTCTTGTATTGTTAATTTTAGCCATTCTGACAGGTGTGAGGTGGTATCTCGTTGTTTTGATTTGTATTTCCTTGATGATGAATGATGAGCACATTTTCATGTCTGTTAGCCATCTAGATGTCTTCTTTGGAAAAATGTCTATTCATGTCTTCTATTTCTTCTCTGAATTATTTTTTGGGGGTGTTTGATAAATTATTTACAGATTTTGGATACTAACCCTTTATCAGATATGTCATTTCCAAATATCTTCTCCCATTCCATAAGCTGACTTTTACTTTTGTTGATTGTTTCCTTCCCTGTACAGAAGCTTTTTACCTTGATGAAGTCACAATAGTTCATTTTTGCTTTTGTTTTCCTTGCATCCAGATATGTGTCTAGTATGAAGTTTCTCTGGCCAAGGTGAAAGAGGGGCAACTTGTGTTTTTCTGTAGGATTTTGATAGCATCCAGTCTCACATTTAAGTCTTTAACCCATTTTGAATATATTTTTATCTATGGCTTAAGAACATAGCAGTTTCATTCTTCTGCATGATGCTGTCCAGTTTTCCCAACTCCATTTGTTAAAGAGACTGTCTTTTTTCCATTAGATGTTATTTCCTGCTTTGTCGAAGGTTAGTTGACCATATACTTGTGGGTTAATTTCTGGGTTTTATTCTCTAGAAGTTTTTTTTTTTTTTTTTTTTTTTTTTTTTTTTTTTTTTTTTAGAATTAAACTGAAAACATCCAGATGGGGGAACAAGGTACAAGCAATGAGCTGAGAAACCAAGGTATACATTAAACTTAAATATTCTCAAATGCAATGTTATTTTACAATAGCTGGAAAATGTTTAGCCTATTATTATTATCGATTAGTTGTGAACTATGATCTACAGACTATTTTCATGCTCTTTTTGAGGTAAATAGTTCAAAATATGATTTTATATTTGTCCTCAAGACTGTTTTTGTTGGTAAACGTATATCTTTATATATATTTCTATTATAATCATCTTTTTAAAAAAATTTTAAATTTTTATTTATTTTTGAGAGGGAGAGAAAAGAGTGATTTGAGGGATGCGTGGGCAGAGAGAAAGGGAGATAGAGAATCCAAAGCAGGCTCCAGGATCCAAGCAGTCAGAACAGAGCCTGATGCAGGGCTTGAACTCACGAACCATGAGATAATGACCTGAGCCAAAGTTGGACACTTAACCAACTGAGCCACAAAGTTGCCCATAATCATATGTTCAGATTAAAGATCAGCTACTCTTTTTTCCCATTTGGTAAGACCATTGCACATAAATCCTTTAATGTTAATAAGTAAACATTGCAGATTAAAATGACAAGTAGCTTTGAAATAAACTAACATTACCTAAATTCCTATTACCCATATCTGAAAATCACATTAGAACAGAGTCTAACACTGTTTATAAGGATGTGATTACCATGAAGGCCACTTCTGGAAATAATTTGACAATCTCAAAAAAGTCAGAACAACCTAGTAGCTTACACTTTTTAGAAACCCCTTTTGAGGTATTTTTTCATTTGTATCAAAATCTGTCAGGGTCAACTGCAACACTTTTGACACTATCTGACCCATTTGATCAATATGACTGGCTTTCATATATAAAAAAAATATTTGCACCTTATATGCAGATTTGTTATGGTTCTCAAAACAAACTTACTTAAATAATCATCTTAAAAACCAGTAATAACGATCTAATTTGGGGAGCCTGGAGGAAGATGGCAGTGAAGGAGGACGCTGGGCTCACTGCATCCTGCTGATCACTTAGATTCCACCCACATCTGCCTAATTTACCCCGATAACCACCAGAAGACTAGCAGAACAGACTCTCTGGAGCCAAGCATAGACAAGAGGCCATGGAAGAGGGTAGGAAGGGCAGAGAGGCGGTGCGTGCTAAACAGACTGGTGGGAGGGAGCCAGGGCAGTGGAGGAGCAGCCAGCCCCACTGGCAAGGCAGAGCCTCCGAGTCTGGCTTGCAAAAGGGGAGGGGCCAGACGGAATGTGTTCTGGCAGCCAGTGGGACTTAACACCTGGAATGTTATAAGTCAATAGCTATGCTCAGAGAGTGGGAGGGAGAGTTGTTGAGCCCCGGAGGACAGAGCTCAGCTTAGTGGGGTATAAAGGTTCTGGGAAGCACCATCTCCCTCACCCTTACCCCAGCCAAAATACAAAATGCAGCCATGTCCCCTCACAGAACTTGCTTGCACTGTGCAGACACCCAATGCTGTGCTTCTGTGGATCCATCCCTCCGACGGGTCTGCCTCCCTTGCAGTGCCACAGCACCCCTCCCCAAGCAGACCACTGAAGGCAAAGCAAGCTGAGTCTGCTCCTCCAGCCCCTGTGCACCTTGCGGATCCACTCCAGCTAATAGCCAGATCCCATCGAAGGAGCACCACAAGCCTGGCAGTGTGCAAGTAGCCCAGACAGAGGCCACACCACTCCACAGTGAGTCCTGCCCCTGGGAGAGGGGAAGATAAGGTACACACCAGTCTGACTGGGCCCCAGGTCTGACTGCAGCCCCACCCACCAAGGCAAGTTACTCCAGAGAGCACAGAGGAAGAGCCCTGCAGTTTACGCCACTCCAGGGACTATCCAAAATGATAAAACGGAGGAATTCTCCTCAAAAGAAACTCCAGAAGTAGCGACAGCTAACGAACTGATCAAAAATGATTTTAGCAATATAGCAGAAAATGAATTTAAAATACTAGTCATAAAATTAATTGCTGGGATTGAAAAAAGTATAGAGGGCAGCAGAGAATCTTTTACTACAGAGATCAAGGGACTAAGAAACAGTCAGGAGGAGCTAAAAATGCTATAAATGAGCGGCAAAATGAAATGGAGGCGACCACAGCTCGGTTTGAAGAGGCAAAAGAGAGAATAGGTGAATTAGAAGATAAAATTATGGAAAATGAAGCTGAGAAAAAGAGATAAAAAAATCCAGGAGTATGAGAGGAGAGTTAGAGAAGTAAGTGACATAAGCGAAATAATGTACGCATAATTGGGATTCCAGAGGAGGAAGAGAGAGGGAAAAGTGCTGAAGGTGTACTTGAAGAAATCATAGCTGAGAACTTCCCTGAACTGGGGAAGGAAAAAGGCATTGAAATCCAAGAGAAACAGAGAACTCCCTTCAGATGTAACTTGAATCGATCTTCTGCATGACATATTATAGTGAAACTGGCAAAATACAAGGATAAAGAGAATTCTGAAAGCAGCTAGGGATAAACATGCTCTAACATATACAGGGAGACTGATAAGACTTGTGACAGATCTGTCTACTGAACCTTGGCAGGCCAGAAAGGAATGACAGGAAATCTTCAATGTGATGAACAGAAAAAAAAAAATGCAGCTGAGAATCTTTTATCCTGCAAGTCTGTCATTTTGAATAGAAGGAGAGATAAATCCTTTATCCAGCAAGTCTGTCATTTAGAATAGAAGGAGAGATAAAGGTCTTCCCAAACAAAAACTGAAGGAATTCATCACCACTAAACCAGCCCTACAAGAGATCCTAAGGGGGATCCTGTGAGACAAAGTACAAGAGTCATCAATGCAAGCATGAAACCTACAGACATCACAATGACACTAAACCCACATCTTTCAATAATAACACTGAATGTAAATGGACTAAATGCTCCAACCAAAAGACATAGGGTATCAGAATGGGTAAAAAATCAACACCCATCTATTTTATGTCTATAAAAAACTCATTTTAGAGCTGAGGCCACCTTCAGATTGAAAGTCAGAAGATGGAGAACTATCTATCATGCTACTGGACGTCAAAAGAAAGATAGAGTAGCCATACTTATATCAGACAAAGTAGACTTCAAATTAAAGGTTGTAACAAGAGATGAAGATGGGCATTATATAATCATTACAGAGTCTATCCATCAGGAAGAGCTAACAATTATAAATGTTTATGCACCGAATATGGAAGCCCCGAAATATATACAACAATTAATCACAAACATAAGCAACCTTATTGATAAGAATGTGGTGATTGCAGGGGACTTTAATAGTCCACTTACAACATTTAATAGATCATCGAGACACAGGATTAATAAAGAAACAAGGACCCTGAAAGATACACTGGATCAGATGGACTTGATAGATATATTTAGAACTTTGCATCCCAAAGCAACAGAATATACTTTCTTCGCAAGTGCACATGGAACGTTCAGCAAGATAGATCACATACTGGGTCACAAAACAGCCCTTCATAAGTATAAAAGAATTGAGATCATACCAGGCATACTTTCAGACCACATTGCTATGAAGCTTGAAATCAACCACAGGAAAAATTCTGGAAAACCTCCAAAAGCATGGAGGTTAAAGAACACCCTACTAAAGAATGAACAGGTCAACCAGGAAAGTAGAGAAGAAATTATAAAATATATGGAAACAAATGAAAACGAAAATACAACAATCCAAATGCTTTGGGATGCAGCGAAGGCAGTCCTGAGAGGAAAATACATTGCAATCCAGGCCTATCTCAAGAAACAAGAAAAATCCCAAATACAAAATCTAACAGCACACCTAAAGGAAATAGAAGCAGAACAGCAAAGACACCCCAATCCCAGCAGAAGAGAAATAATAAAGATCAGAGCAGAAATAAACAATATAAAATGTAAAAAAAAAAACTGTAGAGCAAATCAATGAAACCAAGAGTTGTTTTTTTAAAAAATGAACAACATTGATAAACCTCCAGCCAGGATTCTCAAAAAGAAAAGGGAGACGACCCAAATAGATAAAATCCTGAATGAAAATGGAATTATGACAACTAATCCCTCAGAAATACAAGGAATTAACAGGGAATACTATGAAAAATTATATGCCAACAAACTGGACTACCTGGAAGAAATGGACAAATTCCTAAACACCCGCACACTTCCAAAACTCAAACAGGAAGAAATAGAAAACTTGAACAGACCCATAACCAGCGAAGAAATTGAATCAGTCATCAACAATCTCCCATCAAATAAGAGTCCAGGACTAGATGGCTTCCCAGGGGAATTCTACCAGACATTTAAAGCAGACATAATACCTATCCTTCTCAAGCTATTCCAAAAAATATATAAAGGGAAGAAAAACTTTCAGACTTATTCTATGAAGCCAGCATTACTTTTATTCCTAAACCAGACATTGACCCAGTAAAAAAAAAGAACTACAGGCCAATATCCCTGATGAATATGGATGCAAAAATTCTCAATAAGATACTAGCAAATCGAATTCATCAGCATATGAAAAGAATTATTCACCATAATCAAGTGGGATTCATTCCGGGGCTGCAGGGATATTTCAACATTCACAAATCAATCAATGTGATACATCACATTAATAAAAGATAAAAACCATATAATCCTGTCAATCATTGCAGAAAAGGTATTTAACAAAATTCAGCAAACTTTCTTAATAAAAACCCTCGAGAAAGTCGGGATAGAAGGAACATACTTAAACATCAAAGCCATTTATACAAAGCCCACAACTAATATCATCCTCAATGAGGAAAAACTGAGAGCTTTATTCCTGAGATGAGGAACACGATGGGGATGTCCACTCTCACCGCTGTTGTTTAACATAGTGTTGGAGGTTCTAGCATCAGCAATCAGACAACAAAAGGAAATCAAAGGCATCAAAATTGGAAAAGACAAAGTTAAGATTTCCCTTTTTGCAGACGACATGATATTATACATGGAAAACCCAACAGACTCCACCAAAAGTCTGCTAGAACTGATACATGAATTCAGCAAATTTGCAGGATACAAAATCAATGTACAGAAATCAGTTGCATTCTTATACACTAATAATGAAGCAACAGAAAGACAAATAAAGAAACTGATCCCATTCACAACTGCAACAAGAAGCTTAAAATACCTAGGAATAAAACTGATCAAAGATGTAAAAGATTGTATAGTGAAAACTATAGAAAACTTATGAAGGAAATTGAAGAAGATATAAAGAAATGGAAAAAACATTCTGTGCTCATGGATTGGAAGAATAAATATTGTCAAAATGTCAATACTACCCAAAGCTATCTACACTTTCAATGCAATCCCAATGAAAATTGCACCAGCATTCTTCTCGAAGCCAGAGCAAGCAATCCTAAAATTTGTATGGAACCACAAAAGGCTCCGAATAGCCAAAGAAATTTTGAAGAAGACCAAAGTGGGAGGCATCACAATCCCAGATTTTAGCCTCTACTACAAAGCTGTAATCATCAAGACAGCATGGTATTGGCACAAAAACAGACACATAGACCAAAGGAATAGAATAGAAACCCCAGAACTAGACCCACAAACGTATGGCCAACTAATCTTTGACAAAGCAGTAAAGAATATCCAATGGAAAAAAGATAGTCTCTTTAACAAATGGTGCTGGGAGAACTGGACAGCAACATGCAGAAGGATGAAACTAGACCACTTTCTTACACCATTCACAAAAACAAACTCAAAATGGACAAAGGACCTAAATGTGAGACAGGAAACCATCAAAACCCTAGAGGCAAAAGTAGGAAAAAACCTCTTTTACCCCAGTCACAGCAATTTCTTACTGGACACATCCCCTAATGCAAGGGAATTAAAAGCAAAAATGAACTATTGGGACCTCTTGAAGATAAAAAACTTCTGCACAGCAAAGGAAACAATCAATAAAACTAAAAGGCAACCGAGGGAATGGGAAAAGATATTTGCAAATGACATATTGGACAAAGGGCTAGTATCCAAAATCTATAAAGAGCTCACCAAACTCCACACCTGAAAAACAAATAATCCAGTGAAGAAATGGGCAGAAAACATGAATAGACACTTCTCTAAAGAAGACATCCGGATGGCCAACAGGCACACGAAAAGATGCTCAACGTCACTCCTCATCAGGGAAATACAAATCAAAACCACACTCAGATATGACCTCATGCCAGTCAGAGTGGCTGAAATGAACAAAACAGGAGACTATAGATGATGCATAGGATGTGGAAAAATGGGAACCCTCTTGCACTGTTGGTGGGAATACAAACTGGTGCAGCTGCTCTGGAAAACTGTGTGGAGGTTCCTCAAAAAATTAAAAGTAGACCTACCCTATGACCCAGCAGTAGCACTGCTAGGAATTTACCCAAGGGATACAGGAGTATCCGGGCACTTGTACCCCAATGTTTGTAGCAGTACTCTTAACAGTAGATAAATTATTGAAAGAGCTTAAATGTCCATCAACGGATGAATGGATAAAGAAATTGTGGTTTATATACTAATGGAATACTATGTGGCAATGAGAAAGAATGAAATATGGCCCTTTGTAGCAACATGGATGGAACTGGAGACTCTTATGCTAAATGAAATAAGGCATACAGAGAAGGACAGATTCCATATGTTTTCACTCCTATGTGGATCCTGAGAAACTTAACAGAAGACCATGGGGGAGGGGAAGAAAAAAAATGGTTAGAGATGGAGGGAGCCAAAACATAAGAGACTCTTAAAAACTGAGAAAAAACTGAGGGTTTATGGGGTGGGAGGGACGATTGGGTGGGTGATGGGTATTGAGGGCACCTGTTGGGATGAGCACTGGGTGTTCTATGTAATCCAATTTGAAAATTAATTTCATAATAAATAAATAAATAAATAAATAAACCAGTAATAACACATAAAACAAGCTGGACATAGTCAGAGTGTATTTCTGTTTTCTTTAACCTGGAGCCTTTCATACATGATTAGAAAAGCCATAGTGTGTGTGTGTGTGTGTGTGAGAGAGAGAGAGAGAGAGAGAGAGAGACACTGTGTGTGTGTGTGTGTGTGTGTGTGCATGTCTTTTCATTGAAACTAAATTCTAAAAGCAACATTCGCAAATATGGATCACATCTTCCTTATCCATTCATCAGTCAATGGACATTTGGGTTCTCTCCATAATTTTGCTATTGTTGATAGTGCTGCTATAAACATTGGGGTGCATGTGCCCCTTCAAATACTACTTAACAATGAAAAAGAGGGGCGCCTGGGTGGCGCAGTCGGTTAAGCGTCCGACTTCAGCCAGGTCACGATCTCGCGGTCCGTGAGTTCGAGCCCCGCGTCAGGCTCTGGGCTGACGGCTCGGAGCCTGGAGCCTGTTTCCGATTCTGTGTCTCCCTCTCTCTCTGCCCCTCCCCCGTTCATGCTCTGTCTCTCTCTGTCCCAAAAATAAATAAAAAATGTTGAAAAAAAAAATTAAAAAAAAAATAAAAAAAAAACAATGAAAAAGAATGAAATCTTGCCATTTGCAACAATGTGGATGGACCTAGAAGGTAGTATGCAGGCAACAGAAGTCAGTCAGGGAAAGAAAGGTATCATGATTTCACTTATATGTGGAATTTGAGAAACACAAGAGATGAACATAAGAGGAAGGAAGGAAAAATAAGATAAAGACACAAAGAGAGGCAAACTTAAGAGACTTAAATACAGAGGACTAATTGAGGGTTACTGGAGAGGAAGTCTGTAGTGGAATGTGTTAATTGGGTAATGGGCATGAAGGAGGGCACTTGTTGGGATGAGCACTGAGTTTCATATTTAAGAGATGAATCACTGAGTTCTACTCCTGAAGCCATGGCAACAATCTATGTTAACTAACTTGAATTTAAAAAAAAAAAGTACCCCCCTGCAAAAAAAAAAAAAAGAAAGAAAGAAAGATAAGCAACATGGACTGAAGGATAATGGGTTGGATTATCAAAAGTGTTACAAGTTATGCTAAAATATCTGCACTCTATGCTGAAAGAATGAGGGAATAAATGATCATGTATAGAGAAGTAGGGGATCTAATTTTTATATTTAGGGTCATTAATTGGTTTCAATAAGAATTCCTGAATACTTGATGAAAAAAAATAAAAGCAACATTTGAAATTGCATTGAATTAAAATATGAGATCTCAAATAATATAAACTTACTTGTTATTACTAACTTCACATTAATTGTCTCATACTCATATTCATAAATCTCTGGTCTAAGAAACTTCCTAAGGTGTTATTATAGGTGTATTATTAGTTTATATGTCTGTATTCAGGTTTAAACTAATTTAAAATATAGTTATTTGAATACAAAATTTTAACTTGATTCTTCCCTATTATAAAATATAGCACTTATAAATGCATTTACTCTCTTTGCTTTTTTAAGACTTCCGTAGTCACTTATCAGTCTAGCAATATTTGTTATGCAAGGATCAAATCTGCTGTTAATAATTAGAAAATTGATATATTCTGATTTAAAACAATTTATAATTTCATTGACCAATCATGTAGTCATAGTAATGTATTTTTATTTATTCTAATTTAGTTATTCTTGTCCTCTAGAATTTATTTGTTGAGATAAAAGCACCACATGTTAATTACTATAATCATAGAATGATGATATATATTTTTAAAACTAAAAAAATGTTTTAGGTTAATCTAATAATAAACAATTTTGTAAATGTTTTTATTTATTCATTATGGGTGCATTTGTTTGATAATCATATTTTACATGTCCACCATTAAAAAAGGTAAGAATTTAAAAGTTTTTTTAATGAATGAAAGTGTAGTTACATACATTAGTTACTGTGTAGGTTTTCATAAACAAAACTCTTCATGATTTCAAAGATGAAAACAGGTCAGAGCTGATCTTGTTAAAGTACTATAATACTGAATGTTATCAAAATCAAAATAGCATTTTATAAGGCAATGTTAAAATAGGAAAAAGAGTTTACACATACATACTTTTCTCAGGATTATAATTTGGGTCCCTACTGTGATTTCAATTAAGTATTTTTATAAATAATGTTTTCTGTGTCCTACATTAATACAAGTGTTGGAAATATTATGATGAAGGATATTCTTGTCCTCAAGTAAGTTCACAGATATTGCTATAATTCTATTGAAATAAGTGATATATTCTTTAAATAGAGACTGTTTTCTGTGAGTTTAGAATTTAGCATAAGAGTCTGTACATTTACATGAATGTTTCTAATAGATATATGTAATATTGTTTTTAGAATATTTAAAACTATTTTCTTGCATATTAGTAGGTATCCTGTAAATTAAAATTTTGCACAAATGTGTTATATAGTGAGCTTAAACTCACAGTGACACACATATTGAATACATATTGAAAGTTGGCTTTCAACAATATCAAGTTAGATACACTGAAGGCTCTCTCGATACAATATAATTAAGTCTTCATTAAAGGAACATGCTTTTTAATGCATTGTTGGACTCACAAGGGGTAATTCCTAGTAAACCAGAAAAAAGAAGAGATAAAATAGAGAGAAAGGAGAAGAGGAGGGGAATAAAGAATAATGAAAGGCAAAAAAAAATGCATGGAATTGAAACCAATAGTTCAAGAAAGTTTCTCTAAATAGTAATAAATAAATAGGAAAGCTGGGTTGCCATCAATATAAAGTAAGGTGAAGATACTGAAATTGAGAATCTCACATTAAGCCAGGATCTTCATATCAGGAGCACCACCTAGCTCCTAGCATAAACACAGTTTTTTGTTTGTTTATTTAGGTTTTTTGTATAGTTTTTGTTTTTGTTTTTCTGAAGAAAAGCATCTTCAGTTTACACCCTTGAGGTCTCACAATTAAATTTCACCAAATATGAGCTCACAAGAAAAATAGTCTTCAAACACCCATAGAATCAGACCACAACAGAAAGTCATAGAAACAGAAGCCATAGATTTAGATCCCTAAGGACTTCAGATATACAGTTATTTCATACTTTATGTAAATTCCCTAAAGAAAGAAAAAATGAGATTAAATTAATGAGCAAGAAACTAGAGATTATACAAAATTGCTCAACATATGTTTATTTTTTTAACCATAAGAGACTCTTTTTTTGAAGTTTATTTATTTTTGAGATAGAGAAAAAAAGAGAGAGAGACTTGAGGAGGGTCAGAGAGAGGGAGAGAGAATCCTAGGTAGGTTCCGTGCTATCACCACAGATCATGATGCAGAGCTTGATCTCATGAACCGTGAGATAATGACCTGAGCTGAAACCAAGAATCAGATGCTTAACCGGCTGAGCCACCCACGTGTCTCTTAACATATACTTCTTGACTGAGGGTTAAAAGCCACTCTGAAGAAATCATCTTTTAAATCATCTAGCTACTATAAATGTGCCCAGTAAACATCTATGTAGAACCAAAACCTGGGTAGATAAAAAATCCCACATTTTCTTAATACCCTAGTTGGATTAGCCTTTATTAAGTGAAGATACAAAATTTTGGGAGCACCTGGGTGGCTCAATAAGTTGAGCGTTCGACTTTGGCTCAGGTCATGATCTCACAGTTTGTGGGTTTGAGCCCCTCATCTGGCTCTGTGCTGACAGCTCAGAGCAAGGAGAAGCTACAGATTTTGTGTCTCCTTCTCTCTCTGCCCCTCCCCTGCTCATGCTCTCTCTGTCTGTGTCTCTCTCTCAAAAAAAATAAAAACATTAAAAAATTTAAAAAAAGAAGATACAATATTTTTTCATCAATGCATTAACTGTCCTCTACATTTATAATCTTTATCTTGGTTGAATTCAATAACCTTGACGTGACTACAGAACGCATATTAGACATCTGTTCTCTTGGATTTCTTTGTTGAAATCTTCGCAAAATAGACACTATTGAGAAAAATATAAAAGGAAAAAAGTATGTGAAAATCTAATCTTCACGTTCTGAAACAGATACAGAAATTGAGAGCTACTGAAGACAGAAACTGTAGTGCCAATTATTATTCCAACTACTTTAATGTCTAACACACTACTTTGATTAAATATGTACTCAACATACTGCATTGAGAACACTATGTAATTTGCTTGCTTATCTTATTGTTGTATTCTATACAGAATTTTAGCACAAATTTTCTGTAAGACAGAGTATGTTCCCTCATGGAAAGCAATCGGTAGTTTAATAAATAAAAAGTTAATAGAGATTTATGGGGGAAGATGGTGACATAGGAGGATGCTGGGCTCACCTCACCCTGCTGATCACTTAGATTCTGCCCACATAACCCAGAAAACCTCCAGAAGACTAGCAGAACAGACTCTCTGGAGACAAGAGTAGACAAGAGGCCCACAAAAGAGGGTAGGAAGGGCAGAGAGGCAGTGTGTGCTACACGGACTGGCAGGAGGGGGCTGAAGCAGTGGAGGGGCAGCCAGCCCAGCAAGGCAGAGCCCCCAAAGTCTGGCTTGCAAAAGTGGAAAGGGCCGGATTCCCTGAGTTCTGACAGCCAGCAGGACTTAAGATCTGGAATGTTAAAAGTCAACAGCTCTGCTTTCAGACAGTGGGGAGGGCAAGAGGACACAAACAGGGAGAGTTATTGAGCCACAGAAGACAGAGCTCAGCTCCATCGGGGAACTAAGGCGCTGGCAACCACCATCTTCCTCTCTTATCCCCCAGCCAAAATTCCAAAGGGAACCAGTTCCCATCACCCAACTTGCTTGCACCATGAAAATGCCCAATGCTGGGCTTCTGTGGATCCATCCTTCCAACAGGCTTGCCTCCCTCCCAGTTCTTCAGGGCCCCTCCCACAGGGGACAGCAAAGCAAGCTAAGCCTGCCCCTCCCGCCCCAGTGCACTTTGCAGATCCATCCCTGTAATACACCAGATCCCGTGGAAGCAGCACCACAAGCCTGGCAGTGTGCAACTAGCCCAGACAAGGACCACACAACTCCACAGTGAGTCCTGCCCCTAGGAGAGAGGAAGATAAGGTATGCACCAGTCTGACTGTAGCCCCAGAGGTGGGCTGGGAGCAGACATTGGGTCTGGCTGTGGCCCTGCCCACCAACACAAGTTACTCAGGGCAGAACAGGGGAAGTGCCATGCAGTTTGGAGACACCACAGGGACTAACAAAAATGGCAAAATGGAAGAATTCTCCTCGAAAGAAACTCCAGAAAGTAGTGATAGCTAACGAATTAATCAAAACTTATGTAAGCACTATAACAGAACAAGAATTTAGAATAAGAGTCAAAAATTAATTGTTGGGCTTGAAAAAAAAAGCATAGACACAGGATAGAATCTATTGTTACAGAGATCAAGGGACTAAGAAACAGTTCTGAGGAGTGAAAAATGCTATAAATGAGGTGCAAAATAGAATGGAGGCGCGATAGCATGGATTGAAGAGGCAGAAGAGAGAATAGGTGAATTAGAAGATAAAATTATGGAAAAAGAGGAAGTGGGCAAACAGAGAATAAAAAAATCCAAGAGTATGAGGAAAGAAGTAGAGAACTAAGTGATGCAATAGGAACAATATCTATATCGTAGGAATTCCAGAAGACGAAGAGAGAGAGAAAAGGGTTGAAGGTGTACTTGAACAAATCATAGCTGAGAACTTCCTGATATGGGGAAGGAAAAAGGCATTGAAATCCAAGACTCACAGAGAACTCCCTTCACATGTAACTTGAATCGATCTTCTGCACAAGATATCATAGGGAAACTGGCAAAATACAAGGATAAAGAGAAAATTCTAAAAGCAGCTTGGAATCAATGGGCCTTAATATACAAAGGTAGAGACATAAGGGTAGTAGCAGACATATCTACTGAAACTTGGCAGGCCAGAAAGGAATGGCAGGAAATCTTCAATGTGATGAACAGAAAAAGTATTTAGCCGAGAATCCTTTATCCACCAAGGCTGTCATTCAGAATAGGAGAGATAAAGGTTTTCCCAAACAAACGAAAGCTGTAGGAATTCATCACGACTAAACCAGGACTACAAGAGATCCTAAGGGGGATTCTGTGAGTGAAATGTTGCAAGGACCACAAAGTACCAGAGACGTCACTACAAGCATGAAACCTACAGACTTCACAATGACTCTAAACCCATATCTTTCAATAATAACACTGAATGTAAATGGAATAAAAGCTCCAACCAAAAGACATAGGGTCTCATAATGGAAAAAAAAAGACCCATCTATTGGCTGTCTACAAGAGACTCATTTTAGACCTGAGGACACCTTCAGATTGCAAGTGAGGGGATGGAGAACTATCTATCATGCTACTGGAAGTCAAAGGAAAGATGGAGTAGTCATACTTATATCACACAAACTAGACTTAAAATTAAAGGAAGTAACAAGAGATGAAGAAGGGCATTATACAATAATTACAGGGTCTATCCATCAGGAAGAGCTAACAATTATAAATGTCTATGCAACAAAAAATGGGAGCCCCCAAATATATACAACAATCACAAACATAAGCAACCTTATTGATAAGAATGTGGTAATTGCAGGGGACTTTAATACTCCACTTACACCAATGGATAGATCATCTATACACAGACTCAATAAAGAAACAAGGGCCCTGAATGATACATTGGATCAGATGGACTTGACAGATATATTTAGAACTCTGCATCCCAAAGCAACAGAATATATTTTCTTCTCGAGTGCACATGGAACATTATTCAAGATAGATCACATACTGGGTCACAAAACAGCCCTTCATAACTATGAAAGAATTGTGATCATACCAGGCATACTTTCAGACCACAATGCTATGAAGCTTGAAATCAACCACAGGAAAAAGTCTGGAAAACCTCCAAAAGCATGGAGGTTAAAGAACACCCTACTAACGAATGAGTGGGTCAACCAGGCAATTAGAGAAGAAATTTAAAAATATATGGAAACAAATGAAAATGAAAAGACAACAATCCAAATGCTTTAGGATGCAGTGAAGGCAGTTCTGAGAGGAAAATACATTGCAATCCAGGCCTATCTCATGAACAAGAAAAATCCCAAGTACAAACACCTAATAAAAACAAATCCCAAATACAAACACATCCCAAATAGAGCACACCTAAATAAATAGAAGCAGAACAGCAAAGACACCCCAAACCCAGCAGAAAAAGAGAAATAATAAACATCAGAGCAGAAATAAACAGTATATAATCTTAAAAAACTGTAGAGCAGATCAATGAAACAGAGAGTTGTTTTTTTGAAAAAATAAACAAAATTGATAAACCTCTAGCTAGGCTTCTCAAAAAGAAAAGGGAGATGACCCAAATACATAAAATCATGAATGAAAATTGAATTATTACAACCAATCCCTCATAAATACAAGCAATTATCAGGGAATACTATGAAAAATTATATGCCAACAAACTGGACAACCTGGAAGAAATGGATAAATTCCTAAGCACCCACACACTTCCAAAACTCAAACATGAAGAAATAGAAAACTTGAACAGACCCATAACCAATGAAGAAATTGAATCAGTCATCAAAAATCTCCCAACAAAAAAGAGTCCAGGACTAGATGGCTTCCCAGGGGGAATTCTACCAGAGATTTAAAGCGAGATAATACCTATCCTTCTCAAGCTGTTCCAAAATATAGAAAGGGAAGGAAAATTTCCAGACTCATTCCATTACTTTACTTCCTAAACTAGACAGAGACCCATCCAAAAAAGAGAACTTCAGGCCAATATCCCTAATGAATATGGATGCAAAAAATCTCAATAAGTTACTAGCGAATAGAATTCAACAGCATATAAAAAGAATTATTCACCATGATCAAGTGGGATTCATTCCTGGGCTGCAGGGATGGTTCAACATTCACAAATCAATCAACGTCATACATCACATTAATAAAAGAAAAGAACCATATGACCCTGCCAATTGATGCAGAAAAGCATTTGACAAAATTCAGCATCCTTTCTTAATAAAAACCCACGAGAAAGTTGGGATGGAAGGAACATAGTTAAACATCATCAAAGCCATTTATGCAATGCCCACAGCTAATATCATCCTCAATGGGGAAAACCTGAGAGCTTCTCCCTGAGATGAGGAACAGGTCAGGGATGTCCACTCTCACGGCTGTTGTTTTTATTTTTTATTTTTATTTTTTTTCAATATATGAAATTTATTGTCAAATTGGTTTCCATACAACACCCAGTGCTCATCCTAAAAGGTGCCCTCCTCAATACCAATCACCCACCCTACCCTCCCTCCCACCCCCCATCAACCATCAGTTTGTTCTCAGTTTTTAAGAGTCTCTTATGCTTTGGCTCTCTCCCACTCTAACCTCTTTTTTTTTTCCTTCCCCTCCCCCATGGGTTTCTGTTAAGTTTCTCAGGATCCACATAAGAGTGAAAACATATGGTATTGGTCTTTCTCTGTATGGTTTATTTCACTTAGCATCACACTCTCCAGTTCCATCCATGTTGCTACAAAGGGCCATATTTCATTCTTTCTCATTGCCACATAGTACTCCATTGTGTATATAAACCACAATTTCTTTATCCATTCATCAGTTGGATTTTTAGGCTCTTTCCATAATTTGGCTATTGTTGAGAGTGTTGCTATAAACATTGGGGTACAAATGCCCCTATGCATAGGTATTCCTGTATCCCTTGGGTAAATTCCTAGCAGTGCTACTGCTGGGTAATAAGGTAGGTCTATTTTTAATTTTCTGAGGAACCTCCACACTGTTTTCCAGAGTGGCTGCACCAATTTACATTCCCACCAACAGTGCAAGAGGGTTCCCGTTTCTCCACATCCTCTCCAGCACCTATAGTCTCCTGATTTGTTCATTTTAGCCACTCTGACTGGCGTGAGGTGATATCTGAGGGTGGTTTTGATTTGTATTTCCCTGATAAGGAGCGACATTGAACATCTTTTCATGTGCCTGTTGGCCATCCGGATGTCTTCTTTAGAGAAGTGTCTATTCATGTTTTCTGTTCATTTCTTCACTGGGTTATTTGTTTTTCAGGTATGGAGTTTGGTGAGCTCTTTATAGATTTTGGATACTAGCCCTTTGTCCGATATGTCATTTGTAAATATCTTTTCCCATTCCATTGGTTGCCTTTTAGTTTTGTTGCTCGTTTCCTTTGCTGTGCAGAAGCTTTTTATCTTCATAAGGTTCCAGTAATTCATTTTTTGCTTTTAATTCCCTTGCCTTTGGGGATGTGTCAAGTAAAAGATTGCTATGGCTGAGGTCAGAGAGGTCTTTTTCTGCTTTCTCCTCTAGGGTTTGGATGGTTTCCTGTCTCACATTCAGGTCCTTTATCCATTTTGAGTTTATTTTTGTGAATGGTGTAAGAAAGTGGTCTAGTTTCAACCTTCTGCATGTTGCTGTCCAGTTCTCCCAGCACCATTTGTTAAAGAGACTGTCTTTTTTCCATTGGATGTTCTGTCCTGCTTTGTCAAAGATGAGTTGGCCATACGTTTGTGGGTCTAGTTCTGGGGTTTCTATTCTATTCCATTGGTCTATGTGTCTGTTTTTGTGCCAATACCATGCTGTCTTGATGATGACAGCTTTGTAGTAGAGGCTAAAGTCTGGGATTGTGATGCCTCCTGCTTTGGTCTTCTTCAATATTACTTTGGCTACTCGGGGCCTTTTGTGGTTCCATATGAATTTTAGGATGGCTTGTTCTAGTTTCGAGAAGAATGCTGCTGCAATTTTGATTGGGATTGTATTGAAAGTGTAGATAGCTTTGGGTAGTATTGACATTTTGACAATATTTATTCTTCCAATCCATGAGCAGGGAATGTCTTTACATTTCTTTATATCTTCTTCAGTTACCTTCATAAGCTTTCTACAGTTTTCAGCATAAAGATCTTTTACATCTTTGGTTAGATTTATTCCTAGGTATTTTATGCTTCTTGGTGCAATTGTGAATGGGATCAGTTTCTTTATTTGTTTTTCTGTTGCTTCATTATTAGTGTATAAGAATGCAACTGATTTCTGTACATTGATGTTGTATCCTGCAACGTTGCTGAATTCATGTATCAGTTCTAGCAGACTTTTGGTGGAGTCTATCGGATTTTCCATGTATAGTATCATGTCATCTGCAAAAAGTGAAAGCTTGACTTCATCTTTGCCAATTTTGATGCCTTTGATTTCCTTTTGTTGTCTGATTGCAGATGCTAGAACTTCCAACACTATGTTAAACAACAGGGGTGTGAGTGGACATCCCTGTCGTGTTCCTGATCCCAGGGAAAAAGCTCTCAGTTTTTCCCCATTGAGGATGATGTTAGCTGTGGGCTTCTCATAAATGGCTTTTATGATCTTTAAGTATGTTCCTTCTATCCCGACTTTCTAAAGGGTTTTTATTAAGAAAGGTGCTGAATTTTGTCAAAGGCCTTTTCTGCATCGATTGACAAGATCATATGGTTCTTATCTTTTCTTTTATTACTGTGATGTATCACGTTGATCGATTTGCGAATGTTGAACCAGCGCTGCATGCCAGGAATGAATCCCACGTGATCATGGTGAATTATTCTTTTTATATCCTGTTGAATTCGATTTGCTAGTATCTTATTGAGAATTTTTGCATCCATATTCATCAGGGATATTGGCCTGTAGTTCTCTTTTTTTTACCAAGGCTCTGTCTGGTTTAGGAATCAAAGTAATACTGGCTTCATAGAATGAGTCTGGAAGTTTTCCTTCCCTTTCTATTTCTTGGAATAGCTTGAGAAGGATAGGTATTATCTCTGCTTTAAACGTCTAGTAGAACTCCCCTGCGAAGCCATCTGGTCCTGGACTCTTATTTGTTGGGAGATTTTTGATAACCGATTCAATTTCTTCGCTGGTTATGGGTCTGTTCAAGCTTTCTATTTCCTCCTGATTGAGTTCTGGAAGAGTGTGGGTGTATAGGAATTTGTTCATTTCTTCCAGGTTGTCCAGTTTGTTGGCATATAATTTTTCATAATATTCCCTGATAATTGTTTGTATCTCTGAGGAATTGGTTGTAATAATTCAATTTTCATTCATGATTTTATGTATTTGGGTCATCTCCCTTTTCTTTTTGAGAAGCCTGGCTAGATTTGTCAATTTTGTTTATTTTTTCAAAAAACCAACTCTTGGTTTCATTGATCTGCTCTACAGATTTTTTAGATTCTATATTGTTTATTTCTGCTCTGATCTTTATTATTTCTCTTCTTCTGCTGGGTTTAGGCTGCCTTTGCTGTTCTGCTTCTATTTCCTTTAGGTGTGCTGTTAGATTTTGTATTTGGAATTTTTCTTGTTTCTTGAGATAGGCCTGGATTGCAATGTATTTTCCTCTCAGGACTGCCTTTGCTGCATCTCAAAGCGTTTGGATTGTTGTCTTCTCATTTTCATTTGTTTCCATATATTTTTTAATTTCTTCTCTAATTGCCTGGTTGACCCACTCATTCTTCTGTAGGGTGTTTTTTAACCTACATGCTTGGAGTTTTTCCAGACTTTTTCCTGTGGTTGATTTCAAGCTTCATAGAATTGTGGTCTGAAAGTATGCATGATATAATTTCAATTCTTGTATACTTATGAAGGGGCTGTTTTGTGACCCAGTATATGATCTATCTTGGAGAATGTTCCATGTGCACTCGAGAAGAACGTATATTCTGTTGCTTTGGGATGCAGAGTTCTAAATAGATCTGTCAAGTCCATCTGATCCAATGTATCATTCAGGGCCCTTGTTTCTTTATTGACCGTGTGTCTAGATGATCTATCCATTTCTGTAAGTGGGGTGTTAAAGTCTCCTGCAATTACCACATTCTTATCAATAAGGTTGCTTATGTTTATGAGTAATTGTTTTATATCTTTGGGGGCTCCTGTATTCGGCGCATAGACATTTATAATTGTTAGCTCTTCCTGATGGATAGACCCTGTAATTATTATATAATGCCCATCTTCATCTCTTGTTACAGCCTTTAATTTAAAGTCTAGTTGTGTGATATAAGTATGGCTACTCCAGCTTTCTTTTGGCTTCCAGTAGCATGATAAATAGTTCTCCATCCCCTCACTCTCAATCTAAAGGTGTCCTCAGGTCTAAAATGAGTCTTTTGTAGACAGCAAATAGATGGGTCTTGTTTTTTTTTTTTCCATTCTGATACCCTATTTCTTTTGGTTGGCGCATTTAATCCATTCACATTCAGTGTTATTATAGAAAGATACGAGTTTAGAGTCATTGTGATGTCTGTATGTTTTATGCTTGTAGTGATGTCTCTCGTACTTTGTCTCACAGGATCCCCCTTAGGATCTCTTGTAGGGCTGGTTTAGTGGTGACAAGTTCCTTCAGTTTTTGGTTGTTTGGGAAGACCTTTATCACTCCTTCTATTCTAAATGACAGACTTGCTGGATAAAGGATTCTCGGCTGCATATTTTTTCTGTTCAACACATTGAAGGTCTCCTGCCAATCCTTTCTGGCCTGCCAAGTTTCAAAAGAGAGATCAGTCACGAGTCTTATAGGTCTCCCTTTATATGTTAGGCACGTTTATCCCTTGCTGCTTTCAGAATTTTCTCTTTATCCTTGTATTTTGCCAGTTTGACTATGATATGTCATGCAGAAGATTGATTCAAGTTATGTCTGAAGGGAGTTCTCTGTGCCTCTTGGATTTCAATGCCTTTTTCCTTCCCCAGTTCAGGGAACTTCTCAGCTATAATTTCTTCAAGTACCCCTTCAGCACCTTTCCCTCTCTCTTCCTCCTCTGGAATACCAATTATGTGTATATTATTTCTTTTTAGTGCATCACTTAGTTCTCTAATTTTCCCCTCATATTTCTGGATTTTTTCTTCTGGTTCACTTATTCTCTCCTCTGCCTCTTCAATCCGAGCCGTGGTCGGTTTCATTTTGTTTTGCATGTCGTTTAAAGCGTTTTTCAGCTCCTCCTGACTGTCCCTTAATCCCTTGATATCTGTAGCAATAGATTGTCTGCTGTCCTCTATACTTTTTTCAAGCCCAGCGATTAATTTTATGACTATTATTCTAAATTCACTTTCTGTTATATTATTTAAATCCTTTTTGATCAGTTCATTAGCTGTTGTAATTTCATGGAGATTCTTCTGAGGGGAATTCTTCCGTTTGGTCATTTTGGGTAGTCCCTGGAGTGGTGGGGACCTGCAGGGTACTTCCCCTGTGCTGTGGTGTATAACTGGAGTTGGTGTGCGGGGCCGCAGTCAGACCTGATGTTTGCCCCCAGCCCACCGCTGGGGCCACAGTCAGACTGGTGTGTGCCTTCTCTTCTCCTCTCCTAGGGGCGGGATTCACTGTGGGGTGGCATAGCCCGTCTGGGCTACTTGCACACTGCCAGGCTTGTGGTGCTGGGGATCTGGCATATTAGCTGGGGTGGGTAGGCAAGGTGCACGGGGGCAATAGGGGCTTAACTCGCTTCTCTTTAGGTGATCCACTTCAGGAGGGGCCCTGTGGCAGCGGGAGTTTGTCAGACCCGCTGCCGGAGGGGTGGCTCCACAGAACCACAGCCCTGGGTGTTCGCTTGGAGTAAGCAAGTTCCCTGGCAGGAACCGGTTCCCTTTGGGGTTTTGGCTGGGGGATGGGCGAGGGAGATGGCGCTGGCTAGCGCCTTTGTTCCACACCAAACTGAGCTTTGTCATCTGGGGGCTCAGCAACTCTCCCTCCCTTTGTCCTCCAGCCTTCCCGCTTTCTGAGCAGAGCTGTTAACTTATGACCTCCCAAATGCTAACTCGCACTTGCTGTCGGAACACACTCCATCTGGCCCCTCCACTTTTGCAAGCCAGATTCGGGGGCTCTGCTTGTCCGGCAGGCTGCCCCTCCACCCCAGCTCCCTCCAGCCAGTCTGTGCAGCGGGCACCACATCTCCGCCCTTCCTACCCTCTTCCGTGGGCCTCTCGTCTGTGCTTGGCTCCGGAGACTCCATTCTGCTAGTCTTCTGGTGGTTTTCTGGGTTATTTAGGTGGGTGTAGGTGGAATCTAAGTGATCAGCAGGATGCGCGGTGAGCCAAGCGTCCTCCTATGCTGCCATCTTCCTCTAACCCTGGGTCCACGGCTGTTGTTTAACAGAGTGTTGGAAGTGCTAGTATCAGCAATCAGACAACAAAAGGAAATCAAAGGCCTCAAAACTAGTAATGATGAAATCAAGCTTTTACTTTTTGCAGATGACATGATATTAATTACGGAAAACCCTATAGACTCCACCCAAAGTCTGCTAGAACTGATACATGAATTCAGCAAAGTTGCAGGATACAAAATGAATGTACATAAATCAGTTGCATTTTTATACACTAATAATGAAGCAACAGAAAGACAAATAAAGAAACTGATCTCCTTCACAATTGAACCAAGAATCATAAAATACCTAGAAATAAACCTGACCAAAGATATAAAAGATCTGCGTGCTGAAAACTATGGAAAACTTATGAATGAAATTGAAGATAAAAAGAAATAGAAAAACACTCCATGCTCATGGATTGGAAGAATAAATATTGTTAAAATGTTAATACTACCCAAGGAAATCAATACATTCAAATGCAATCCCAGTAAAAGTTGCACCAGCAGTCTTATCAAAGCTAGAACAAGCAACCCCAAAATTTGAATGGAACCACAAAAGACCCTGAATAGCCAAAGTAATTTTGAAGAAGAAGACCAAAGCAGGAGGCATCACAATCCCAGACTTTAGCCTGTACTACAAAGCGGTAATCATCAAGACAGCATGGTATTGGCACAAAAATAGACACATTGATGAATGGAGTAGAATAGAGACCCCAGAATTAGACCCACAAAAGTATGGCCAACTAATCTTTGACAAAGCAGGAAAGAACATCCAATGGAAAAAAGATAGTCTCTTTAACAAATGGTACTGGGAGAACTCGACAGCAACATGCAGAAGAATGAAACTAGACCCCTTTCTTACACCATTCACAAAAATAAACTCAAAATGGATAAAGGACCTGAATGTGAGAGAGGAAACCATCAAAACCCTAGAGGAGAAAACAGGAAAATACCTCTCTGACCTCAGCTGCAGCAATTTCTTACTTGACACATCCCCAAAGGCAAGGGAATTAAAAGCAAAAATGAACTATTGGGACCTCATGAAGATAAAAACCTTCTGCACTGCAAAGGTAACAGTCAACAAAACTAAAAGGCAACCGACAGAATGGCAAAAGATATTTGCAAATGACATATCGGACAAAGGGCTAGGATCCAAAATCTATAAAGAGCCCACCAAACCCCACACTGGAAAAACAAATAATCTAGTGAAGAAATGGGCAGAAAACATGAGTAGACACCTCTCTAAAGAAGACATCCGGATGGCCAACAGGCACACGAAAAGATGCTCAACATCACTCCTCATCAGAGAAACACAAATCAAAAGCATACTCACACCAGAGTGGATAAAATGAACAAATCAGGAGACTATAGATGCTGGCAAGGATGTGGAGAAACGGGAACCCTCTTGCACTATTGGTGGAATGCAAACTGGTGCAGCCACTCTGGAAAACAGTGTGGAGGTTCCTCAAAAAATTAAAAATAGATATCCCCAATGACCCAGCAGTAGCACTTCTAGGAATTTACCCAAGGGATACAGGAGTGCTGATGCATAGGGGCACTGGTATCCCAATGTTTATAGCAGCACTTTCAACAATAGCCAAATTATGGAAAGAGCCTAAATGTCCATCAACTGATGAATGGATAAAGAAATTGTGGTTTATATACACAATGGAATACTAAGTGGAAATGAGAAAGAATGAAATAGGGCCTTTTGTAGCAACGTGGATGGAATTGGAGAGTGTTACGCTAAGTGAAATAAGTCATACAGAGAAAGACAGATACCATATGTTTTCACTCTTATGTGTATCCTGAGAAACTTATCAGAAGACCATGGGGGAGGGGAAGGAAAAAAAACGGTTAGAGAGGGAGGGAGCCAAAACATAAAAAACTCTTCAAAACTGAGAGCAAACTGAGGGTTGATGAGTGGTGGTAGGAGGGGAGGAGTGGTGATGGGTATTGAGGAGGGCACCTCTTGGGAGCAGCACTTGGTGTTATATGGAAACAAATTTGACAGGAAATTTTATATTAAAAAAAGGTGATTCATTAAAGAGAAAAAAAAGATAAAAGAGAGAATTTTATTTTATTATTAATTGTTAATGTTTATTTATTTTTGAGAGAGAGAGTGTGACAGAGCATGAGCGGGGGAGGGCCAGAGAGAGGGAGACACAGAATCAAAAGTAGGCTCTGTGCTCTGAGCTCTCAGAACAGATCCCGACCCGGGGCTCGAACCTCGAACCGTGAGAACATGGATTGAGCCGATGTCAGAAGCACAACCAACTGAGCCACCCAGGCTCCCCAAGAGAGAATTTAATACCAGCAAGAGAAAAGCAACAAAGTTACCTGCAAGGGGAAACCCATAGGCTATCAGCTGATTTTTCAGCCGAAACTTTTCATGCCAGAAAGGAGCGGCATTATATATTCAAAGTAGTGAAAGGAAAAACCTGCAAACAAGAACACTTTACTGGAAAGGTTATCACTCAGATTTGAAGGAGAGATAAAAAGTTTCCCATTCAAAGAAAAGTTAAAGGAGTTAAGTCTAGACTAATGAAGACTAGCATGACCCTGATATAAAAATGACACAAAGACACCACACACAAAAAAAGAAAACTACAGGCCAATATCCTTGATAAGCCTACATGCAAAATTCTTCAACAAGATATTAGAAAACTGTATCCAATAGTACATTGAAAATATCATTCACCACCATCAAGTGGGATTTATACCAGGGATGCAAGGATGGTTCAATATTCATAAATCAATTAACATAATACACCATGTTATCAAATTTAAGGGTAAAAATCATACCATCATCTCAGTAGATGCAAGAAAAAAACATTTGAGAACATTCAACTTATATTCTTAATAAAAACTTTCAACAAAGTGGGCTTAGAGGGCACATGCCTGAACATAATAAACTCCATGTATGAGAAACCCAGAGAGCTAACATCATCTTCATGGATGAAAAACAGAGCTTTTCCTCTAAGATCAGGAAAAAGACAATGTTGTCTACTCTCATCATTTTTATTCAACACAGCACTGGAAGTGCTAAGTGACAGCAGTTAGATAAGAAAAAGAAATTACATGCATCCATATTGGTAAGGAAGATATTAACCTGTCACTATTTGCAGGTAACATGTAGTATATAGAGGAAACCCTACATATTCCACCAAAAATTATTAGAAATAATAAATCAGTAAATTTTCATGATACAAAATCAATATACAGAAATTAATTGCATTTTATACACTAATAACAAAGGGACCAAAAGAGAAATTAAGAAGACAATCATATTTATAATTACATGTGTACATTGCACCAACATAATAAAATATCCAGGAATAAACTTAAATAAGTGAAAGACCTGTACTCTGAAAACTATAAGATACTGATGCAAGAAATTGAAGACAATACAAAGAAATGGAAAGATCGTCCATGCTCATAGTTTGGAAGAATTAATATTGTTAAAATATTCATACTAGCCAAAATAATCTAGAGACTAATGCATACATTGTACATACATACAAGGGAACATTACTCAGAGTTAAAAGAGAATGATATCTTGCCATTTGGGCCAACATGAATGGACCTAGAAGGTATTATGCTATGTGAAATAAGTCAGAGTAAGACAAATACCATTTGATTTCATTTATATGTGGAATCTAAAACACAAAACTAACAAACAGCAGAAATATACCCATAAATATAGAGAATAAACTGGTGATGGTCAGAAGACAGGGCTGTGGGAGGATATGCAAAATGGGTGAAAGGAGTTGTAGATACAGGCTTCCAGTTATTGAATGAAAAAGTCATTTGGATAAAAAGTACAGCATAGGGAATATGTCAATGGTATTACAATAGTGTTGTGTGGTAACAAATGTTAGCTAAATTTGTGGTGAGCATAGTGTAACTGATAGAATTGTCAAATCATTATGTTGTATACCTGAAACTAATAAAAATTAAAAATAAATTTAAAAGTGTAAAGAAAGGAGTAGGTTTTATTCCCAAATCACTGGAGACATTCTAATCTATGTATCAGTTATTCTTCACATATCAAGAAAGTGTACCAAGTCATTAATTTGAGGTTTAATTAGATTAAAGAGCATGGCCTTGTAGTTAAATAAGTACTAAGACCAAAGGAAGATGTGAAACAACATATATTGCAGAAAAATATTATTCTGGACTTGGAATGAGAAGGCCTGGGTTATGGTTCTACACTCTTCACTTGCCAGATGTTTGATGTTGGATAAATCACCTAGTATTTCTTTCTCTCTCTCTTTCTCTCTTTCTTTCTTTCTTTCTTTCTTTTCTTTTGTTCTTTCTTTTTTTTCTTAGTACTTCTCAACCTTGGTTACTTCATAGGTAAAATGGAACTTACATTTCACTCTGTTGTTAGGAAGGTTAAATGAAATAATGTACATGAAAGTGGTTTGTACTATACACATGTTAGATATCAATTATAAGTCTTTAAAAATATTGGTGAGGGCTCACTGTCAGTAGTAGAGCATGTGACAGTAAGAATTATTCTAGGGTAAAGCCACAGCAGCACCATAATTAAGACATAGTATTTAACATGATGACACTGAATCTTGAAGTATTTACTCTTTTCTTCCATTTCTTTTATATATGCATTCCTATTTAAAATGAAATTATTCTAGACCTTAGTCACATTCTAGGAAAACCCATTTTGCACTTGATCCAGAGTAATCTTTTGTTTCACAATACATAAAATACCTGTGTAACTATGTGTTATATAGTAAATGTACAGTAGTACATGACCTCTAGCATGTCATTTTGCTTATTTTTTCCCACCTAGGGCCTTTTCTAAATCTTAAGGATGCTTGGAAATTAATGTCCTCTACAACTAGCACTTCAGTCTTAAAAACATATTTCTTTCTTTTATGAATTGGCTCTATTTTGATCTTCCTGTTTCATTTCTGGCTATTCTTTTTATGTACTTCATTGGTAAGCTCCTTTCCCTCCTTTAAGTTTAGATATTTCACAACATTCTTTCCTCAGAGCTCTTCCTTCTCTAAATACTTACTCTTGGAAATCCTTTCCACGTCTGTGGCTTTAATGTAGAGCTCTAGATAAATGACTCTCAAGTCATATCATTACTCTGCTAAAATTCTTCCATTGTTCACACTTGTCTTCTAAGATAAATATTTTCCTGACTGTTAAACACAGTAGTGTCCTGAAAAGTGTTTATCAATCAATCAATCAATCAATAGCCCTGATTTTTAGAATTTAACAAATTCTATGGTGTGAATTCTCCTTCTGTGGCCAATTCCAAGCTAACAAGGTAATGTCACTGAATGCAGACCTGATAAGAGATGCTAATAGTCATTTTCAGAAGCTTGTGTGAGGCCAACTCCAATAAACCACTGTTTGTACCACCAGTCTTCAAATTCTATCTTCAGTGTTATCTTGTGGTTTTGCACCAGGTTAGATTAAAATTATTTTCTGAATGTGCACCACACATTTCTTCCTGAATGACTTACACATTGTTATTTTGTTTATGCCATTGGCTAAATTTAGAAAAACTTCGCACTCCACCTTTACCTACTGAGATGCTAATAAGCTTTTCAAGGCCCAATTCCTCAGATTTTCCTGGTATTCACATGAACTTACTCTATATTATATTCTTTTATGAATTGCTTTTACTAATTCCAAACATCCCTATCTATTTTACCACCAAGATTTTAATATCTCGAGTCCAGGAAATTGTTCTTCTTTCCAGAGTCTTGGCTACATCCTTAATATGTGCATTTGAAATAAATTAACTGCTGGTGGGCAAATCAATATCTCAATTGCAGCTGATTAGTATGATGTAATGTATTCTAGTGGTACATTTAAACTCTCTCCCTCTTCATTTTGTAAAGTAACAGAAACATGTTTCCTAAAATAGATCACCCATACCTCATAAAACCAGTTGTTTAACCTTCTATAGACTTGACCTATTTCCAATGAATCATTGCAGTGGACAATTGTCTTTAATAATTAATTTAACATTAGGGATTTAACTGACTGTAGAATTTCACTATTTTGGGAAAATTAGTACCACTGAACTCCTGTGCTTTTTCTACTTTTAGGTTGCATAAAATGTGAACAGAAATTAATTCATTGGCTAGAACCTCACAAGCAATATTTATTTCTGATAATGCTGCTAATTTGTATTTTACTTGTGGCATTGTTTAAGCATATATTTCTCTCCTTCCTCCCTAATTTAAGCAAAATGCCACAAAGAAAGGAATGTACCTTAAGTATTCAAATTATATTTTCATTTTTCCTAGAAAGCAAAAAAGGAGAGCACCTGCCAGAACTGTAGGGGAGTGGATACTCTGAGAATCTATTTGTATAAATAATTAGAGTGCAAGCTTTTAGAGAATTTTCCTTCTGGTACTATTAACTGAATTATAGGTTAGCACACTAATGTCAACCTTTTTTTTTTTTAAGGCAATGTCTTTTTTAAAAAAGTTTATTTATTTCAAGAGAGACAGAGACAGCGTGAGCAGGGGAAAAGAAGAGAGAGAGGGGGAGAGAGAGAATCCGAAACAGGCTACATTCTACCAGCTGCAGGGCCCAACATGGGGCTCCAAACCACAAACCATGAGATCATGACCTAAGCCAAAATGAAGAGTCAGATGCTTAACCAACTGAGCCACCCAGGCACCCCACTGGATGACAACTCTTAATTTGACATTTTCTGTTATTTGCTACTCTGTGAATTCTCCTTGGCCAATTTGATTCTGAGGCTAACTCAGGTGGTCTAGGCCATATGTAACATTTTTTTTTAATTTCAATGTAGTTACCATACAGTGTTGTATTCATTTCAGTTTTACAAAATAGTGATTCAAAAATTCCATATAGTACTGACTAATAAAAATAAGTCTGCTCTTCATCCCCTTCACCTATTTCACATAGCCCCCACCCACCTGCCCTCTATTAACCATCTGTTTGTTCTCCATAGTAAAGAATCTATTTTTTTTAGTTTGTTTCCTTTTTTTCCTTTGCTCACTTATTTTCTTTTTTAAATTCCACGTATGAGTAAAATCATATGGTGTTTGTCTTTCTCTGATTGGCTAATTTGTTAAGCATTATACTCTCTAGATCCACCCATATTGTTGCAAATGGCAAGATTTTATTCTTTTTTATGGCTGAATGTATACGTGTGTGTGTGTGTGTGTGTGTGTGTGTGTGTATTGTTTATCCATTCATTTACCAATGGGTTCTACTTAGGTTACTTCCATAATTTGACTATTATAAATAATTCTGCAATAAATACAAGGGTGCATGTATCCCTTTGAATTAGTGTTTTTGTATTTTTTGGGTAAATACCCAGTAGTGCAATTACTGGATCATAGGGTAGTTCTATTTTTCACTATTCGAGTTACTCCCATACTGCTTTCCACAGTGGCTGAACCAGTTTGCATTCCCAACAGTGGAAGAGGTTTTACCTTCTTAGGCATCCTTGCCAACACCTGTTTTTTCTTGTGTTGTTGATTTTAGTAATTCTGACAGGTGTGAGGTGATACTCATTGTGGCTTGGATTTACATTTCTATGATGATGAGTAATGTTGAATATCTCTTCATGTATCTGTTGGCCATCCATATGTCTTCTTGGAGATATGTCTGTTCATGTCTTCTGCCTATTCTTAAATGGATTATTATTATATTTTGGTGTTGAGTTATACAAGTTCTTTATGTATTTTGCATGCTAACCCTTTATCAGATATGTGGTTTGTAAATATTTTCTCCCATTTAGATCTTCCTTTAGTTTTATTGATTATTTCATTTGCTGTCCAGAAGGTTTTCATTCTCTTGTAGTCCAAATAGTTTATTTTTATTGTCTTTCCCAGGCCTAGAAGACATATTTACAAAGATGTTGCTAGGGTTGATGTGAGAGAAATTACTGCCTGTGCTCTTTTCTAGGATTTCTATGGTTTCAAGTCTCACATTTAGATCTTTAATCCATTTTGAGTTTATTTTTGTGTTTGGTGTAAGAAAGTGGTCCAGTGTCATTATTTTGCATGTAGCTGACCAGTTTTCCCGATACCATTTATTGAAGAGAATTTTTGACATTGCATATTCTTGCTCCTTTGTTGAATATCAATTGACCATATAACTGTGGGTTTATTTCTGGGCTCTTTATTCTGTTGTATAGACTTATGTGTCTATTTTTAAAAATTTTTTAATGTTTATTTTTTGAGAGAGAGAGACAGAGCTTGAACAGGGGCGGGAAAAAGGGAGAGAGAGAGACACAGAATCTGAAGCAAGCTCCAGGCTCTGAGCTGTCAGCGCAGAGCCCAATGCGGGGCTCAAACCACAAACCATAAGATCATGACCCAAGCCGATGTTGGGTGCTTTAACCAACTGAACTACCCAGGTGCCCTTGTGTCTATTTTTGTGCAAGTAACATACTTACACACCTTTGTGTAAGTTTTACTACTACACCTTTGTAATATAACTTGAAGTCTGGAATTGTGATACCACCAGCTTTGTTCTTCTTTTTCAAGTTTGCTTTGGCTATTCAGAGTCTTTAGTGGTTCCCTAGAAATTTTAGGATTATTGTTCTGGTCTGTGAAAAATGCTGCTGGTATTTTTATAAGGATTGCATTAAATGTGTAGATTGTTTTGGGTAGTATAGACATTTTAGCAATATTTGTTTTTATAATCCATGTGCATGGAATGTCTTTCCATTTGTTTGCATTGACTTGAATTTCTTTTATCAAAATGTTATAGTTTTCAGACTATGGGTCCTTCACCTCTTTGTTTAAATTTATTCTGAGATACTTTACTATTTTTAATGCAATTGTAAATGGGATTATAATGTAAAATCGGTTGTAAATGTTTTCTTAATTTCTCTTTCTGCTGCTTCATTATTAGTGTCTAGAAATGCAATGGATTTTTGTACATTGATTTTGTATTCTGTGATTTTCCTAAATTCATTTATTAGTTTAATAGTCTTTTGGTGGAGTCTTTTAGGTTTTCCATATATACTATCATGTCATCTGCAAATAATGATAGTTTTACTTCTTCCTTACCAATTTGGATGCCTATTATTTTTCTTTTCTGAGTGCTGTGGCTAGGACTTCCAGTACTATATGAAATAAAAGCAGTGAGTAGACATCCTTGTCTTATTCCTGAGTTTAGAGGGAAAGTTCCTAGTTTTTTGCCACTGAATATAATGTTAGTTGTGAGTTTTTCATATAAAGCCTTTGTTACATAAATATATTTTCCTCTAGACCTACTTTGTTGAGGGATTTTATCATGAAAGATGTTTCAGATTGTCAAATGCTTTCTATTTCTATCATCTATTCAGCATCGATTGACAGGATCATATGGTTCTTTTCTTTTTTTTTGTTAATGTGATGTATCACGTTGATCGATTTGCGAATGTTGAACCAGCCCTGCATCCCAGGAATGAATCCCACTTGATCATGGTGAATAATTCTTTTTATATGCTGTTGAATTCGATTTGCTAGTATCTTATTGAGAATTTTTGCATCCATATTCATCAGGGATATTGGCCTGTAGTTCTCTTTTTTTACTGGGTCTCTGTCTGGTTTAGGAATCAAAGTAATACTGGCTTCATAGAATGAGTCTGGAAGTTTTCCTTCCCTCTCTATTTCTTGGAATAGCTTGAGAAGGATAGGTATTATTCTATCATCTATTCAAATGATCATATGGGTTTTATCGTTTTTCTTATTGATGTGATATATTACATTGATTGATTTGTGAATAATGAACCACCTTGTATACCAGGAATTAATTCCACTTTATCATGGTAAATAATTTTTAATCTATTGTTGGATTCAGTTTGCTAATATTTTGTTGAGAACTTTTGCAGCTATGTTCATCAGAGATATTGGCCTGTAGTTCTCTTTTTTGTGGTTTGTTTATCTTGTTTTGGTATCAGGGTAATGCTGGCCTCATAGAATGACTTTGGAAGTTTTCCTTTCTCTTCTATTATTTTGGAAAATTTGGAGAAGAATAGGTATCAATTCTTCTTTAAATGTTTAGTACAATTCACCTGTGAAGCTGACTAGTCCTGGTCTTTGGTTTGTTGGGGTTTTTGGATTACTGATTCAACTTCATTGCTGATAATTGGCCTGTTCAAATTTTCTACTTAGTTTTGATTCTGTCTCAGAAGGTTATATGTTTCTAGGAATTTATCCATTTCTTCTAGGTTGCCCAATTTTTTGGTATATATATATATATATATATATATATATATATATATATATCTAATATCCTCTTACAACCCATTGTATTTATGTGTTGGTTGTTATTTCTCATTTTGTTTCTGATTTTGTTTATTTGAGTTCCCTCTCTCTCTCTCTCTCTGTCTCTCTCTCTCTCTCTCTCCTTTTTTTAATCAGTCTAGCTGATAGGTTTTTCAATTTTGGTGATTTTTTTTAAAGAACCAGCTCCTGGTTTCATTGTTCTGTTCTATTGTGTTGTTTTGTTAGTTTCTATATCATTTACTTCTGCTCTAATCTTCTATTTCCTTCTTTGTGCTGATTTGTGTTTTATCTGTTCTTCTTCTAGCTACTTTAGGTGTAAGTTTAGGTCATTTAGTTGAGATTTTTCTTGCTTCTTGAGGTAGTCCTGTATTGCTACAAACTTTTGTCTTAGAAATGCTTTTGCTGCATCCCAAATATTTTGCAGACTTGTAATTTCATTTTAATTTATTTTCATATTTTTTAATTGTTTTCTTTGACTTCTTGGTTGTCCCATTCATTGTTTTGTGACCTAATATGTGAACAATTCTGGAGAATGATCCACGTGCACTTGAAAAGAATGCATATTCTGCTATTTAAGATGGAATGTTCTGAATATATCTATTAAATCCATCTGGCCGGATGTGTCATCAAAGACACTGTTTTCTTCTTGATTTTTTAAATTTAAATTCCAGTGTAGTTAACATACAGTGTTATATTCATTTCAGGTGTAGAATAACATGATTCAACAATTCTTTACATCACCCAGTGCTCGTCATGACAAGTGCATTCCTTGTTGATTTTATTTTGATGATCTGTCCATTGATGTAAGAGGCGTGTTAAAGTTCCCTACTCTTATTGTATTACTGTCTATTAGTTCCTTTAAATTTGTTATTAACTGTTTTATGTATTTGGGTGTTTAATGTTGGGTGCAAAAATATTTACAATGTTATGTCTTCTTGTTGAATTGTCCTGTTAATGATTATATAGTGTTCTTCTTTGTCTCTTGCTACAGTCTATGTTCTTAAGTTAATTTTGTCGGATATGAGTATTGCTACCCTGGCTTTCTTTTCACATCCATTTGCATCATAAATGTTTCTCCATCCCCTCACTTTCAATCTACATGTATCTTTAAGTCTGAAGTGAGTCCCCTGTAGGCAGCATATAGATGGTTCTTGTTTTATTATCCATTCCATCACCCTATGTCTTTTGATTAGAGCATTTAGTCCATTTACATTCAAAGTAACTATTGATAAACCATTCCTATTTGTTTTGTGTTTGTTTTTGTGAAACTTCATTGTTCCTTTTTTCCCTTGCTCTCTTCTCTCACTATAAATTGGCTTTCTTTAGTGATATACTTGGATTCCTTTCTCTTTATTCTTTGCATATCTACTACTGGTTTAGTTACTATTAGGTTTGTACATAATGCCTTTTGGGTATAGTAGTCTATCTTTTTTGGGTGGGTACAGTAGTCTATCTTAAGTTGATAGGTGCTTAAGTTTGAACCCATTCTTTACTCCTCTCCTCCTCACATTTTAGGTTATGTGGTGTCACACTTATTTCCTTTTATTTTGTGAGTTCCTTGACTGATTTTTAAAGATATACTTATTTTACTGCTTTTGTTCTTCCTACTTTTCTTCTTATTTATGGTGTTTCTTTTTCACTCACAGAATGCCCTTTAACATTTCTTGTAGGGATGGTTTAGTGGTCATGAATTCCTTTCTTTTGTTTGTCTGGGAAACTCTTTCTATCTCCTTATATTCGGAATGACAGCCTTGCTGGATAGAGTATTTCTGGTTGCAGGTTTTTTATTTATTTTTTTTTGTTTTTACTTTTAGCAGTTTTAATATATCATGTCATTCCCTTATGGCCTCTAATATTTCTGTTGAAAAATCCAGTGATAGCCTTATGGGGTTTAATTTGTATGAAACTGTCTTCTTTCTTTAGCTGCTTTTAGAATTCTTATTTATCACTGATTTTTGCCACTATTATGTATCTTGTGTACCTCCTTGGGTTGGATTTGTTGGGACATCTCTGTCTCTCCTAAATCTGAATTTCTTTTCCTCCTCCAGATTTGGGAAGTTTTCTGCTATGATTTCTTCAACTAAATTTTCTGTCCCTTTTTTTCTCTTTTTCTTCTGGGATCCCCACAATTCACATGTTATTATGTTTGATGATGTCACTGAGTTCCCTAAGTATATTATCATTTTGCATATTTTTTCTCTCACCTGCTCAGCTTGATTAATTTTTTATTACTCTGTTTCTCGCGGTCACTTATTTGTTCTTCTGCTTCTTCTAGCCTACTCTTTATTCAATCTAGTGTGTTTTTAATTTCAATTATTGTGTTCTTCATCTCTAATTGGTTCTTCTTTTATCTCTGTGTTAAGGGCCTAACTGATGTCCTCCACTGTTTTCACACATCCAGTGAGTACCTTTATGATCATTACTTTAAATTCTCTATCAGGCACGTTACTTATCTCCACTTTGCTGAGGTCTCTTGCTGTGATTTTGTCCTGTTCTTTTTTGGGGGGCATATTCCTTAGTCACCTCATTTTGCCTAACTCTCTGTGTCTGTTTCTCTGTTGTAGGAAAATCAGCTATATCTCTTGGTCTTGAACATTGTAGGCAGGGTATACATTTTTAACAAGGCAGTGGTTGTCCTCTTCCATAGGAGATGCACAACTACTGACAAAACCAGGGCCAGACATGATTACCCCATAACATAGGTGTGGGCAGGGGCGTAGTGACCGTAAATTGTGCATGGAGGTTCTCTTCCACAGGGGACACACCTCTGCTGCAGAAACCAGGATTGGGTGAACCATCCCGAAAAGCATGTACTGGTGGTGGGGGGGTGCAGTTTCAGTAAGGTGCACACGTCCTCCCTTGGAGGTGGGAGTTGAGAGATACAGTGTTGGCAAGTTTTGCACCAGTGTTCTGGTGGAGAAATCTGCAGTGCTAGGTCTGAGTCAGTCCCAACTGGAGGAAGCGGGGAGTAGCTTAAGCAAGTTAGTTAGTGAATTATATGTATCTACATTGAATGAATTAAGTGGTCAACAAATAACACAAAACACTTAATAGATGGGTTCTGTTCAAATAACTAGTTAAGAATATTAGTGAAGAGAAAGGTTTGGCAATTTGGTAACTTCGACACAGATAATAAGCATTACACCAAAATTTGACCCCAGGTGTGAGATTGCCCTATAGCAGACTGCTGGACTATAAAATATATTCAGGGTTCACCCTTTAGAGACTTGTAGATGAAATGCAGGAAAAAATCAGTGGGATCCAGTTGTTGAGTGTCAAGATTTTCAGGGTAAAGGGTTAGTAATTTATTTTATAGGTCTTAGATTAATGTGATCAAAACACTGCTTTTAAGTGGCAAATTAGAAAGGAAAATTATATTAAAATCATATAATACGTTTCACAATCAAAAGAATGGGCTACTTTGGATTATTCCTTGTATTGGATTTTTCTTTCCTTGGCACCTTCTCTTTTTATCAGTCATTAAGAATTGGCTCTATTATTACTATAATAGGTAACAAATATTTTCCATGTAGGGTTGTATATGAAATAGTATTTCTTTTTCCCCCCTCCCCTCCTCCTCCCTCCCTGGAATAGTATTTCAAAGTGACAGATCATTCACAGCTTTAAGCCAAACTTAAACATGAATTATCTCACCATGTTTGATTTTTCTAAAGTGGTTAATAGTATTTTTGTAACACTAATTAATTATCAGTATAACATCAAGATAAAAATATTGTGTTAAACAGAATTTCATGATTAGTAATGTCAGCTTCCAAAATTATATTTACCTTCCCTATTTCAGGATACAAGTTTTTCAAATTCATTCTAGGCAAAAAATTGAAAACTGTCAGTTGTGTTTACAGTCCATGTTTTTCTAATTGTGTCTTCTTATGTGTAAGCAAATTTCAGTACAATCTAGAATTTGCTTTCAATTATTTGAAAATAATTGATCTTGGAGCACCTGGGTGGCTCTGATGGTAAGCATCCGACTTCAGCTCAGGTCATGATCTTGCAGTTTATGGGTTTGAGCTCTGCATCAGGATATGTGCTGACAGCTCAGATCTTGGAGCCTGATTTGGATTCTGTGTCTCCCTCTCTCTCTCTGCCTCTTCCCTGCTTGCTCTCTCTCTCTCTCTCTCAAAAATAAATAAACATTTAAAAAATTTTAAAAAAGAAAATAATTGATCTTGCAGAGGATTCATAGCTTTATGATAAATGGAATTAGATGATAAATCAATATATCTTAAAATAAAATTATTTTTAATATTTTCTGACTAATTTTTAGAAAAAAATAAGGGTCTGTACATTATTAACTCATTTGAGGTAAGTTGGAGTGTTGTAATATTAGTTTGTGTTTTTTAATTTATACGAGCATATATCTATAATCATGTAGGAATATAGTCATATACTCATACAGAAATTAAGGGCATAGACATTCTCATATTTTTGGCAGTATCAGGGTAGATTGGGGTAAAGTCATTTCACATTAAGGGTCACATTTATTATTTTAATGACAAGATACTCTACTGATTTGGGCACTCAAAATGATACCAGAAGCTCTGTGAGATTCCTCAGATATTCCAGTAGTAGAAAACTATAATTACAATTACCCTTTAGTCTGCCTTCATTTTACATGGGGAATGTTCAGTAAAGTCACCCAGAATTTTAAAGCACATGGATACATACAAACATACACTCATCAGTGATTAGATATTAGCCACTCACTTATTTTTTCACTCAAGCACTAATATGCCCATATATTCATGCGGGTGGCTACATTTTCACAGCAAAATTATTATGGAGAGCCATTGTTGGCTCTAAGGAAACTGTGGAGCCCTAAGAAGAATCCTAAGTTCAAGGTGTCAAAGAATTCCCAAATGCCAGTCCCTTAGCTTCAGAACATCTTTTGAAGAAACATGACTTGAGGTGTTTGTAAGCAATTCACTTGAATTGCCTATGCCTTTCCCATATCAGATTAACCTTTTTTTCTAGCCAATTGCAAACATAAAACAAAGTTATCCCTTTTCTCCCTGTCCAAATCTCACCCACAAATGGTATATGAAAGTAAATGGTACATTTATAAATGCATCAATTCCTTTAGTTAGAGATGGTAAAAGAGTATATCTCAACTGACAGTTTCTAATCACTAGGTCAGGTGACAAGGTAAAAGTATCAAATGTGGCCAAATACCTTTTTTTCCTCAGAGAAAAATAACACATTTTGAGGCATAATTTAACTATGTACAAATAATTGATTCAGTATTTTTTTTTTTAATTCTGGGATATTCTGGGGGTCTAATAATAAAAGCAACTAAAATATAAGACATTATTTGAAGACTATGTCCTTATTTTCTGTTGAAGTGTTAGTGCCTGATACAGTCATATCCCCTAATTGTACTCACCAAATGCTAGATAAATATAGAGAACTTTGTAAAGTGTTCAGTGCATAATTCTCTGGGAAAGACTAATGTCCTCAAGCATTGATACCTTAATATATAACATTGGTGCATGCTTATATCCCATATATTAGCTATTTAATTTTTGTGTTTATACTGATATTTACTGGGTAACACTTTTGAAAAACATAACAAAAGTAGTCATGGTCTTTTTATATGGGCATCATAGAAATGTTATATGGCTTGCTTAAAATGAAGTGTTGTAGTCACATAGTAGCTAGGACTTGAGTTCAGTTTTGCTTACAAGTCAATTTGATGCTGAGGCTGCTAATGTATGTAAACTGCTTTTGTTTGTTGAATTTATTCACTTATTAAATTGACTTTAGGATGCTCTTCATTTGTGCTTGATCTAAAGTAACAATTAAAATAATAATATTTCATGTTTAACTGGATTATCTCATCGCTAAACAAAATATACAAAAATTTAAAGATAAACACTGAAGAGGCTTTCTACATTACAATTCCTTATAATTATAAATTCAAACAACTATTTCACAAATACCTGAAGTAGATATAAAAATTATGATTTCTGTGCGGAGGAGAGATATTAAAGTTAGTACTATTTTGTTTGCTTTGAAAGAATAGTTTGAAGTTTATATTGATGCTGCAGTATTAAAGTGTTTAACTGTGAAGATAATGTTAACTCAGCAGTATCAGTGCTTTGATCTTTGTTTAAAGTCTTACAAAACTAGATTGCTATTTGATTGACAGCCTTGTCAAAGAGTGAAGACTGACACCATAATATTGAAATGCAGCATTTACAAAACTTTAAGCCATGTTTTTTCATGACATTGCTTATTTTGTGGAAGAGTGCATTTTACATTTAAGAAAATAAATGCGTATGCTGCTAGATATAGCTAAACCTGATGGGTCTTATATTTTGGCTTCCTGGATCCCATTCACCTACTTAGACATGTAGATTAGGTATGTCCCTATTAGCCATCATGACTGAGAATCTTTACTGTAAGGAAATTTAAAAACCTCATTGTCTTAGTGTCTGTTCTTTTTCAAAGTATGACTTTATGGGTTTGTAAAATGTTGACACATTAGTTCAGTGTACCATAAGCCAGACATTATGCTGTGTATTAAGAGACAGTTGTTAAAAGCTCAATATAGAGTCAAACAGAACTGCATTTACTTCACACAGCTTTGCTGTGTGGTTTGATCAAGTGTTTTTTAATCTCTCAAAGTCTGTTTCCTCAGCTGAAAAATGGGGAATAATAGTACCAATCTTATGTTGTTGCTATGAGGATTAAATGAGATGATAAATGTAAAGTGCTTAGCATAATGCTTGTCACTTATTATTATTATCATTATCATTATATAGTGCTTAGTATGATATTGTGCTCACCAAAACAATCAAGAATGCTTGACAAAAAATGCTTAGAACACCTATTTATCTTAGAGTATTTAGTTGTCCTGCTAACAAGAGTGACTAGAAGTCAGTCTCATTTGCCTCTTATGGAGGTTTACAAATCTAGTTTTTATTTTGTTGATCCTAATTTCACCTTATAGAAGTATTCATGCTATATAAACAGATAGTAAACTACCCATTTATTTTCATTATATGTAACTGGCAAGATTGTGTAAACATGCAGATTGTGAAATTATTATAAAAATAAGTCATGGATGCTTTGTTTTTCTCTTCATCTGGGAATAGTGGTGATAGAATGCTATATTTGGAAAGGGTAGGAGATATAGAGGAAAAAAAGACATTGTCAGAGTTCCAGTTCTCTTTTTATTTATTTTTATTTAAAAAATGTTTATTTATTTATTTTTGAGAGAGAGCGCGAGAGAGTGAGAGAGCGAGAGAGAGAGAGAGAGAGAGCGCACAAGTGGTGGAGGGGGCAGAGAGAGAAAGGGAGACACAGAATCTGAAGAAGGCTCCATGTTCTGAGCTGTCAGCACAGAGCCCTAAGTGGGGCTTGAAGTCACAGACTGTGAGATCAGGACCTGACCTAAGGACAGACTTTCTTCCTTACTATATGGAACAGTTATATTTCTAGTATTGTTTTATTAAGGAAATCATCATAAGCCCCCACATATTGAGCATTTAATCACATGCTTCTGTGGAAATACTAGAACTACTCAAGTCTATCTCCTACTTTCCAAAACCTTAAAATGTGATAAACTAAAATTTCATTCACAAATCCAATATTAAAATATTTCCAACTATGGTAATGATTATTTCTAATCCAAAGGATCAATTTATGTGGGTAACCAGCTCACCTCATTTTTATTTTTTAAGTTTCTATAATTTAATGCTCTGAAGAGGATTCTAGTTTTTTTAAGACCTGAAACTATTTATCATAGTGTTTAAGAATCTTGGCAAGAAATATGAATAACTGGGATTCAAGAATATATAGGTAATTAGCTTAGTATTCATTGCCTGCATTTCTTTATGGAATTTTCAGAGTAAAATTTAGGTATTGGTTTTAGTGCAACAAAATTTCATTGCTCCTAAAGGGAAAAGTGATAGAATGAAGTGTTGAAAATTGTTTTGTTTTGTATATAATGTATATGCTTTAGCTTGGTTTATCACAAATCTGATTTTAGCTCAGTATATTTTATCAGCAAATAACTGTTATTTTCTTTCAAAGTATTTTTCAATGTTATGATTTGATTATTTACACACTTTTATGATTGAAATTTACAACTTAAACTATCCATTTGTAAATATCAACATAGCATTAATGAGAACAATTCCAATATCATAGTATTTTTTCAATATTTATGTTTTTTGTCATGTTTAATACTTTAACACATTCTCAGGGTCACTTATTGGTGTCATTGGGAAGAGCCAATGAAACTCATTACACTTATATCTTACTGTCAGCATCTTTACCATTATATAATCACCACATATAAGAGCCATTTAGCATTATCTTTTGTAATTTTCTCTTCCCTTTCTGATCATGTCCATTTATTTTGTGATTTATTCTTATTTTTCATCATTGTACAAAATGGCTAAATTAGGCATTGATAAGCTAGTTAACTTCTACTTGAAAAAATATTCCTATGGTGTTTCAACTAATAACTCAAGCTTAGAAAAGCTATTAATATTTCCCTCAAAATGTATTTACAAATCAAAATAATTCCTATGTAAATAACAGTTTAAATAGCTCCCTGGTGCTTTGAGCTTAGGATAGTGCCTTAAAAAGAGATAAGTTACTGCCACGCTTTTAAAACATGAGCCTTCATTTACTGTTTCCTTTCATCTGTCGAAATGATTACTCTCTTTTCTACATTCAATAGTTTGTTCTGGTCATTAATATTTCTGTAAAATTAAGTTTGAAAGGTGCTTTGAATGTTCAAATAGACTGCAGTGCACATTGGCTATTAAATTCAACCTACTTAAAGCTGAACTAATGTTTAACACTTACAGCTATTTGAAGTAGTTCACTGCCAGTTTAATGGTGCTGCCAAAGGCAATGTCCATATTACTCACTATAATATTCGAGGGGTTTGTTATTTTTTTTTTTTAATTTATTTATTTTTTTATTTTTTAATATATGAAATTTACTGTCAAATTGGTTTCCATACAACACCCAGTGCTCATCCCAAAAGGTGCCCTCCTCAATACCCATCACCCACCCTCCCCTCCCTCCCACCCCCCATCAACCCTCAGTTTGTTCTCAGTTTTTAACAGTCTCTTATGCTTTGGCTCTCTCCCACTCTAACCTCTTTTTTTTTTTTTTCCCTTCCCCTCCCCCATGGGTTTCTGTTACGTTTCTCAGGATCCACATAAGAGTGAAACCATATGGTATCTGTCTTTCTCTGTATGGCTTATTTCACTTAGCATCACACTCTCCAGTTCCATCCACGTTGCTACAAAAGGCCATATTTCATTCTTTCTCATTGCCACGTAGTATTCCATTGTGTATATAAACCACAATTTCTTTATCCATTCATCAGTTGATGGACATTTAGGCTCTTTCCATAATTTGGCGATTGTTGAGAGTGCTGCTATAAACATTGGGGTACAAGTGCCCCTATGCATCAGTACTCCTGTATCCCTTGGATAAATTCCTAGCAGTGCTATTGCTGGGTCATAGGGTAGGTCTATTTTTAATTTTTTGAGGAACCTCCACACTGCTTTCCAGAGCGGCTGCACCAATTTGCATTCCCACCAACAGTGCAAGAGGGTTCCCGTCTCTCCACATCCTCTCCAGCATCTATAGTCTCCTGATTTCTTCATTTTGGCCACTCTGACTGGCGTGAGGTGGTATCTGAGTGTGGTTTTGATTTGTATTTCCCTGATGAGGAGCGACGTTGAACATCTTTTCATGTGCCTGTTGGCCATCCGGATGTCTTCTTTAGAGAAGTGTCTATTCATGTTTTCTGCCCATTTCTTCACTGGGTTATTTGTTTTTCGGGTGTGGAGTTTGATGAGCTCTTTATAGATTTTGGATACTAGCCCTTTGTCCGATGTGTCATTTGCAAATATCTTTTCCCATTCCGTTGGTTGCCTTTTAGTTTTGTTGGTTGTTTCCTTTGCTGTGCAGAAGCTTTTTATCTTCATAAGGTCCCAGTAATTCACTTTTGCTTTTAATTCCCTTGCCTTTGGGGATGTGCCGAGTAAGAGATTGCTACGGCTGAGGTCAGAGAGGTCTTTTCCTGCTTTCTCCTCTAAGGTTTTGATGGTTTCCTGTCTCACATTCAGGTCCTTTATCCATTTTGAGTTTATTTTTGTGAATGGTGTGAGACAGTGGTCTAGTTTCAACCTTCTGCATGTTGCTGTCCAGTTCTCCCAGCACCATTTGTTAAAGAGACTGTCTTTTTTCCATTGGATGTTCTTTCCTGCTTTGTCAAAAATGAGTTGGCCATACGTTTGTGGGTCTAGTTCTGGGGTTTCTATTCGATTCCATTGGTCTATGTGTCTGTTTTTATGCCAATACCATGCTGTCTTGATGATGACAGTTTTGTAGTAGAGGCTAAAGTCTGGGATTGTGATGCCTCTGCTTTGGTCTTCTTCTTCAAAATTACTTTGGCTATTCGGGGCCTTTTGTGGTTCCATATGAATTTTAGGATTGCTTGTTCTAGTTTCGAGAAGAATGCTGGTGCAATTTTGATTGGGATTGCATTGAATGTGTAGATAGCTTTGGGTAGTATTGACATTTTGACAATATTTATTCTTCCAATCCATGAGCAGGGAATGTCTTTCCATTTCTTTATATCTTCTTCAATTACCTGCATAAGCTTTCTATAGTTTTCAGCATACAGATCTTTTACATCTTTGGTTAGATTTATTCCTAGGTATTTTATGCTTCTTGGTGCAATTGTGAATGGGATCAGTTTCTTTATTTGTCTTTCTGTTGCTTCATTGTTAGTGTATAAGAATGCAACTGATTTCTGTACATTGATTTTGTATCCGGCAACTTTGCTGAATTCATGTATCAGTTCTAGCAGACTTTTGGTGGAGTCTATCGGATTTTCCATGTATAATATCATGTCATCTGCAAAAAGCGAAAGCTTGACTTCATCTTTGCCAATTTGGATGCCTTTGATTTCCTTTTGTTGTCTGATTGCTGATGCTAGAACTTCCAGCACTATATTAAACAGCAGCGGTGAGAGTGGGCATCCCTGTCGTGTTCCTGATCTCAGGGAAAAAGCTCTCAGTTTTTCCCCATTGAGGATGATGTTAGCTGTGGGCTTTTCATAAATGGCTTTTATGATCTTTAAGTATGTTCCTTCTATCCCGACTTTCTCAAGGGTTTTTATTAAGAAAGGGTGCTGGATTTTGTCAAAGGCCTTTTCTGCATCGATTGACAGGATCATATGGTTCTTTTCTTTTTTTTTGTTAATGTGATGTATCACGTTGATCGATTTGCGAATGTTGAACCAGCCCTGCATCCCAGGAATGAATCCCACTTGATCATGGTGAATAATTCTTTTTATATGCTGTTGAATTCGATTTGCTAGTATCTTATTGAGAATTTTTGCATCCATATTCATCAGAGATATTGGCCTGTAGTTCTCTTTTTTTACTGGGTCTCTGTCTGGTTTAGGAATCAAAGTAATACTGGCTTCATAGAATGAGTCTGGAAGTTTTCCTTCCCTCTCTATTTCTTGGAATATCTTGAGAAGGATAGGTATTATCTCTGCTTTAAACGTCTGGTAGAACTCCCCTGGGAAGCCATCTGGTCCTGGACTCTTATTTGTTGGGAGATTTTTGATAACCGATTCAATTTCTTCGCTGGTTATGGGTCTGTTCAAGCTTTCTATTTCCTCCTGATTGAGTTTTGGAAGAGTGTGGGTGTTTAGGAATTTGTCCATTTCTTCCAGGTTGTCCAATTTGTTGGCATATAATTTTTCATAGTATTCCCTGATAATTGTTTGTATCTCTGAGGGATTGGTTGTAATAATTCCATTTTCATTCATGATTTTATCTATTTGGGTCATCTCCCTTTTCTTTTTGAGAAGCCTGGCTAGAGGTTTGTCAATTTTGTTTATTTTTTCAAAAAACCAACTCTTGGTTTCGTTGATCTGCTCTACAGTTTTTTTAGATTCTATATTGTTTATTTCTGCTCTGATCTTTATGATTTCTCTTCTTCTGCTGGGTTTAGGCTGCCTTTGCTGTTCTGCCTCTATTTCCTTTAGGTGTGCTGTTAGATTTTGTATTTGGGATTTTTCTTGTTTCTTGAGATAGGCCTGGATTGCAATGTATTTTCCTCTCAGGACTGCCTTCGCTGCGTCCCAAAGCGTTTGGATTGTTGTATTTTCATTTTCGTTTGTTTCCATATATGTTTTAATTTCTTCTCTAATTGCCTGGTTGACCCACTCATTCGTGAGTAGGGTGTTCTTTAACCTCCATGCTTTTGGAGGTTTACCAGACTTTTTCCTGTGGTTGATTTCAAGCTTCATAGCATTGTGGTCTGAAAGTATGCATGGTATAATTTCAATTCTTGTAAACTTATGAAGGGCTGTTTTGTGACCCAGTATATGATCTATCTTGGAGAATGTTCCATGTGCACTCGAGAAGAAAGTATATTCTGTTGCTTTGGGATGCAGAGTTCTAAATATATCTGTCAAGTCCATCTGATCCAATGTATCATTCAGGGCCCTTGTTTCTTTATTGACTGTGTGTCTAGATGATCTATCCATTTCTGTAAGTGGTGTGTTAAAGTCCCCTGCAATGACCACATTCTTATCAATAAGGTTGCTTATGTTTATGAGTAACTGTTTTATATATCTGGGGGCTCCGGTATTTGGCGCATAGACATTTATAATTGTTAGCTCTTCCTGATGGATAGACCCTGTAATTATTATATAATGCCCTTCTTCATCTCTTGTTACAGCCTTTAATTTAAAGTCTAGTTTGTCTGATATAAGTATGGCTACTCCAGCTTTCTTTTGGCTTCCAGTAGCATGATAAATAGTTCTCCATCCCCTCACTCTCAATCTAAAGGTGTCCTCAGACCTAAAATGAGTCTCTTGTAGACAGCAAATAGATGGGTCTTGTTTTTTTATCCATTCTGATACCCTATGTCTTTTGGTTGGCGCATTTAATCCATTTACATTCAGTGTTATTATAGAAAGATACGGGTTTAGAGTCATTGTGATGTCTGTATGTTTTATGCTTGTAGTGATGTCTCTGGTACTTTGTCTCACAGGATCCCCCTTAGGATCTCTTGTAGGGCTGGTTTCGTGGTGACAAATTCCTTCAGTTTTTGTTTGTTTGGGAAGACCTTTATCTCTCCTTCTATTCTAAATGACAGACTTGCTGGATAAAGGATTCTCGGCTGCATATTTTTTCTGTTTAGCACACTGAAGATATCGTGCCAAGCCTTTCTGGCCTGCCAAGTTTCAAAGGAGAGATCAGTCACGAGTCTTATAGGTCTCCCTTTATATGTGAGGGCATGTTTATCCCTTGCTGCTTTCAGAATTTTCTCTTTATCCTTGTATTTTGCCAGTTTCACTATGATATGTCGTGCAGAAGATCGATTCAAGTTACGTCTGAAGGGAGTTCTCTGTGCCTCTTGGATTTCAATGCCTTTTTCCTTCCCCAGTTCAGGGAAGTTCTCAGCTATAATTTCTTCAAGTACCCCTTCAGCACCTTTCCCTCTCTCTTCCTCCTCTGGAATACCAATTATGCGTATATTATTTCTTTTTAGTGTATCACTTAGTTCTCTAATTTTCCCCTCATACTCCTGGATTTTTTTATCTCTCTTTCTTTCAGCTTCCTCTTTCTCCATAACTTTATCTTCTAGTTCACCTATTCTCTCCTCTGCCTCTTCAATCCGAGCCGTCGTGGTTTCCATTTTGTTTTGCATTTCATTTAAAGCGTTTTTCAGCTCCTCGTGACTGTTCCTTAGTCCCTTGATCTCTGTGGCAAGAGATTCTCTGCTGTCCTGTATACTGTTTTCAAGCCCAGCGATTAATTTTATGACTATTATTCTAAATTCACTTTCTGTTATATTATTTAAATCCTTTTTGATCAGTTCATTAGCTGTTGTTATTTCCTGGAGATTCTTCTGAGGGGAATTCTTCCGTTTGGTCATTTTGGACAGTCCCTGGAGTGGTGAGGACCCGCAGGGCACTTCCCCCGTGCTGTGGTGTATAACTGGAGTTGGTGGGCGGGGCCGCAGTCCGACCTGATGTCTGCCCCCAGCCCACCGCTGGGGCCACAGTCAGACTGGTGTGTGCCTTCTCTTCCCCTCTCCTAGGGGCGGGATTCACTGTGGGGTGGTGTGGCCCGTCTGGTCTACTTGCACACTGCCAGGCTTGTGGTGCTGGGGAGCTGGCGTATTAGCTGGGGTGGGTAGGCAAGGTGCACGGGGGCGGGAGGGGCGGGCTTAGCTCGCTTCTCCTTAGGTGATCCACTTCAGGAGGGGCCCTGTGGCAGCGGGAGGGAGTCAGATCCGCTGCCGGAGGTTTGGCTCCGCAGAAGCACAGAGTTGGGTGTTTGCGCGGAGCGAGCAAGTTCCCTGGCAGGAACTGGTTCTCTTTGGGATTTTGGCTGGGGGATGGGCGGGGGAGATGGCGCTGGCGAGCGCCTTTGTTCCCCGCCAAGCTGAGCTCTGCCGTCTGGGGGCTCAGCAGCTCTCCCTCCCTTTGTCCTCCAGCCTTCCCGCTTTCTGAGCAGAGCTGTTAACTTCTGACCTCCCAGACGCTAAGTCGTGCTTGCTGTCGGAACACAGTCCGTCCGGCCCCTCCGCTTTTGCCAGCCCGACTCGGGGGCTCCGCTTGGCCGGCGAGCCGCCCCTCCGCCCCGGCTCCCTCCCGCCAGTCCGTGGAGCGCGCACCGCCTCGCCGCCCTTCCTACCCTCTTCCGTGGGCCTCTCGTCTGCGCTTGGCTCCGGAGACTCCGTTCTGCTAATCCTCTGGCGGTTTTCTGGGTCCTTTAGGCAGGTGTAGGTGGAATCTAAGTGATCAGCAGGACGCACGGTGAGCCCAGCGTCCTCCTACGTCGCCATCTTCCGAGGGGTTTGTTATTCTACTAATAAAGGCAATCAATGACTTTTCTGAACACAGTGACTGTAATCCTTTACATAGTGCTTCCCACTAACAAGCTACAAGTTGTAATTTCAATGGTTACTGTAAGTAGGAGTCATTACCTGAGATCTATTTCATGGAAATCCATTGAGAAAAGAAATTATATTCATGACACTATTATGTATAAGTTTGTGTATATGCATGCTTATATGCCCACAAATAATGATGTATTTATGTGCACATGATGAGTATAAATTCATGAGACAAGTAGTTTTTTATATGAAATTTAAGAATCAACCTTATTATATTATTACCATGTACAAAGCAGAATGGATTAAAATACAATCAACAAATAATCATTGTGAATGTACAATGTGTGCAAAGCAGTGTTAAAGGTGCTCTTGGAATGTAAAGGAGTGATTAAATAGAAGACAGGCCTAAGGACTGAGCCTTCCTGTCATCCAAAATAGGTCTTGGAGACAAGAGGAACTTGTGAAGGAAATTCAGAAGGAACAGTAAATGAAGTAGGAAGAAAACTAAGAGAGGGGTATCTCAGAATTCAAATGACACACATACTTTAATGGCATGATTAACGATGTCAATAGCTGCTAAGTGAAGTAAGATTGGGGTTAATAATTGATTCCTGGATATAGGAATGTAAATATTGGCCACTTTTAAAAGAGTAGTGTCTGTGGACAGGTGGGAGTAAAAGCTTAATTGAAGTAAGTTTGCAAGAGAATTGGCTACTGCAAACATAGACAATTCTTTCAATGATTTTTTTCTATAAAATGTAATAAGGGAACTGGTGTCATAAGAAGCAAATATATATAGAAATATATATGAAGAGCCATGGAGAGAAGTTTGAATTCCTCTCCTTTCCATAACCAAAGTAGACCATTAATTACTCTCTAACACCAGACTACCACATATACTTAGGTTGTGGGTTTGGGGGAGGTGTAGGAGAGAGAATGCAGAAAGGAAGAGAGGCAGGTAATCACTTAGAAGTGGGGTGGCAGATTTGAAATGAACAAAATATGCATCTGGGCTCTTTTATCTCCCTTCAAACTGGAGCAGACAGAAATATCAGAAGTTTCTGGAAGAGTAAGTAGGACAGTGGAGATGCTCATGCATGTATGGACCTAAAGAACAAGCGGCTGCCCATTAGGTTGTGAATGTTTGGTGATGACATCATAGCTGATACATCAGTAACTTCCAGGGACCAAGCCACCAGCAGTTAGCGTTGGTGTCATGGTTTTCATCATGATAAGGAGGCAGCCAAACTAATTACTCAAACTAATGGATGAAGATGTGGATGGAAACAGCATGTCCAAATCAGTGTGATGAAAATTCTTATTGGTTTTTGATAAAAAGTTAGCATCTAGAATGTTCACAATAGTCTTGGTTAATTATTTATTTACCACTTATAAATACTTCTAACATTTTCTAACATTCTTCTCTCAGTATTTCATGTGCCAATTATGACACAACATTGTTGCTATTGGATTTGCAAACCTTTTTTGCTTAACAAACAGGAGCTGTGAACAAATTTAAGACTAATTTAGTAGATCATATTTTCCTGCAGAAATAAATTTATTTCATCATCATTGCCTTTAATGAGGGGTTGAAAAATAAATCTTTAAACAATACCAGTAAAATTTAGTGCCAACATAGAAAGAAACATATGTCTAGAGGATTAAATGGGGAAAAATGTGTTTTGACACTTTAGAGTGAAAATTTAAAGTTTTATTTTGCTCTGCTAGGGGTAGAAAAGAAGTTAGAGTTTATTTTATAGGGAAAATAAATATAGATACACAGGCTATGATGTGATACAGAGCAAATAGTATTTTTTTGTTTTCAAGTGCATATCTGTTGAGACCTCATTCAATGGAATTAAATTTGTTTTTACATATCATAAGCCTTGGGACAATTGTTGAACTACAATGACATGCAATTTTTTTAATTATACCACTTTCCCATTTTCATGTTCTCTCTTTCTTTATTTTAATTAATAATGCCCACACATTAAGCTAAGAGGGGTTTCCTTTTCCCCTTACTTAATGGACTCCCTCTTACCAATGCTTGTATTACAGAGGTGAGGAGAGAATAGCTCAGAAACAGACAGTACAAGGAAATTTATATTTGTATTACACAGAAGGCACATTTAAGACACTGGAGAATCACTTTATGTTTTAAGTCACTGGAGAATCACTTTAAAATTCTCCTTTGATTTTTCACCTCTTGATAAACACCTACGTGATTAAAATTTAATGATATTCTAAGAATATATAGCAGTTACTGATTTTTTTAACATAGGCTGGTTCTACTCTTAAGGTACATCTAATTACACTTACCCATCTCTGACTTGTCCTTTCATGTGTGGCTAGCCTTCTAACTTGTGAGAATTTTGAGATGTATTTTCAAAAAGATTCCATATATCTACATTTGAGGATTTAGTTATACTTAAGGGTTGATTTCTAGGCCAAATATTTATTCTCAATTTATATAACGATCATTTTTATCGTACATCTAAAAATATGTGTAATCATGATTAGTGTTTCACAAAATAAGAACAAAGTTGTTATTGTTATTGAAAATGGTTAAATTTTAGAGGTTTCTCTGTGGTTTGTGTAATGGAATAGGACAGTGGCTCCCATGAGGTAATTTTATCTTCATCATAAAATTCGAGAACCACCTTATCTCTGATGGATATTTTCGTAAAGCTTTCCATCTTCAAGTACTTCATAGTAGGTTAGGTCTTAAAAGGATGGTTGACAATTTGGATTTTGTCTTGTCTGCATAGTTAACACAGGTACATTTCCCCTAACTTTTAGGTAGTAACAACCTCTTGAAAACTGTAGAAGCCCAAAATATTTTATCTGGTATTATTTTTTTAGTTGCGAAAACAACAGATGGAGCCGATTTCAAATGCTACATATAATTTGGAAAACATATCTGTATTTTTTAAGTTTTATTCATTTATTTATTTATTTTTGAGAGAGAGAGAGAGAGAGAGAGAGACAGAGGGACTGTGTGTGTGTGTGTGTGTGTGCAAGAGAGCAACGGGGAGCGGGGAGCACTTGAGCATAAGCAGGGGAGGGGCAAAGAGAGAGGGAGACAGGGAATCTACAGCAGACTCTGTACTGCCAAGGCAGAGCTCAACGCAAGGCTCCAACGCATGAACTTTGAGAACATGCCCTGAGCCAAAGTCAGACGAATCAACCATGCGCTCCAACATCTCTATTTTTTTAATTATCTTCAATTACAATAAAAAAAACATTGTGTTTTTTCAAAAAGTGTAAAAAAAAGTTTAATACCTATTAAACTCCAAATTACAGCATATAGCTCTGTCTATCCTGATTCTTCTAAATGAATTTGAATAGGTTTAAGATACTGCTATCTGCACAACACTGAAAGGAAATATGAGACAAAAGGGAGTTAAATATTATACATTTATGTGTAAATGACTTGTTTGTATATAGAGCTATTGCAGCATAGAAATAACATTTTCTTCTGCATATAAGATACAATGCCGAAAGATTTATAAACCTACCTTTTTCTTAAGGTATTAGAAATAGATGTGACCTATTTCATAAATGATGTAATTTAACAAAAATAGAGGAATGAAATCAACCGAAGGAAACAATATTGAATTAATTTCCCAGTTGCAATTCCATTTAGAATAATGCTTAGGTACTATAGAAATTCTTTCATTTTGTATAGAGAGAATATTTCACTGTGTACCTTATTTCTAGGTAGAAATGAAGAGGAGGGCTTTAAGGGTTATGTGCACTTGATTCCATCACACACGCACATGCACACACAGGTTGGTCATTAAAATTGAATTGGAAGGGGTGCCTGGGTGGCTCAGTTGGTTAAGTATCTGATTTCAGCTCAGGTCATGATATCCCGGTTCGTGAGTTCCAGCCCCATATCGGGTTCTGTGCTATAGCTCAGAGCCTGGAGTTTGCTTTGGAGTCTGTGTCTCCCTCTCTGCCCGTCCACTGCTCGCACTATATTTCTGTTTCAAAAATAAATAAACGTTATTTTTTTTAATTGAATCAGACAATCAATTCAATCTGAAAACAAGTCAACTCTGTAAGATAATCGAGTGGTTTCTTTTTCTTTCAATTTACTAAATGTTTAATACCAAATCAGTTCAGTGAAAGGGATCAAAATAGTTGTGTGCATAGACACAGCTTAAGTTGCATACTACTATGATTATTAGTCTCTTAAGAGTGTAGTATTCAAGATTAAATTATATATTTTTGTACATAATAAAGAACAAATACAAAAGAGCTTAGAATCCACATGAAATTTCACTTTTTCAAAATGTTAGATGTTGAATTGAAGAAAAACTCCAGTTTAAATTGTAAATAGCATGTTGTTATTAAGGATGAAAAACACTTATGTAATCAACTATTAGAGAACAAGAACCTAGTTCCTATCAAGCATAAAATGTTGCTTACAGAAATATTAAGTAATGGTAGGAAAATAATACATTTTCTTTTCTACCCAAAAACACTTATTCAATTTGGATTTAGGAAATTGTCATTTGTTTAGGATTGAATCAATACCTCAAAATCCTGTCCCCATTATTGACTTTCTGACCAAGACATGTCAACAAGTTGTAATAATCTCATTCAAACCACAAAATAGATGTTATCCTGTTGAGTGTTCTTTCCTTAATTTGGGGATCATGGGAAGTTTCCAAAGATTCAGAGCCTAAAAAATCTATTTACTTTCATGCTTCTGCATTCTAAGTCTTCATGTATGCTCTCTAGATAGCCTTAACCTCTTTAAAATATTCTTATTGTTTCCCATCCTATGTAATTTAGAAATCAAACTACAAATATGTATTGAATGAACAGTGTGCATAGTAGTTTCTGCAGAAAAAAAGAGAACAATAAATAGGCAATATTCCCTACTCTCAAATTATTTAATGTCTAAATTGGGACTTAAGGCATTAATATATAAATATTCAATTACTAATAAAAGCTGTAAATAACACTGTGAGAGACATAGTTAGGTAGGTGTATTTTGGTTTCTCTATGTGTGGTTTTGAAAGTTAACTAAGAGAAGTGGAAGGTTATTATAGGCTGAGGTAGTCTGTAAAAGCCTTAATGGGAGACCTTAATTTAAGATATTAAATGCCGATAATATTTAGAAATGTGAAGGGGATAGGTTAATATTCTAGATATGTGTGTTGAAGAAAAATTATAGAAATGAGAACGCTTTAGGAGTAGTAGGCAACAGGGAGTTAAACAGGTTGATTACAGCTTAAATTTTTGTAAGGGTATTTGTAGATGAAGCACAAAAGGTAGGGTAAAACTAATGAGGCTCTCAAGAGCCTATTAGTTTGTTCACAGGGGGTAAAATTAATTTGGGGCAGTTTAATCTAGAGTTAGTGTCCAAAATGGCATAGCAGAGGGAAAGACCAAAGCTATAGACTCCAGCTAACTATCCAAGTGTGAGGTGGTTGAAACAGGTAGCAATGTGGATGGAACTGGAGAGTGTTATGCTAAGTGAAATAAGTCATACAGAGAAAGGCAGATACCACATGTTTTCACTCTTATGTGGATCCTGAGAAACTTATCAGAAGACCATGGGGGAGGGGATGAAGAAAAAAAGAGGTTAGAGATGGAGAGAGCCAAAGCATAAGAGACTCTTAAAAACTGAGAACCAACTGAAGGTTGATGGGGGGTGGGAGGGAGGGGAGGGTGGGTGGTGGGTATTAAGGAGGGCACCTTTTGGGATGAACACTGGGTGTTGTATGGAAACCAATTTGACAATAAATTTGATATTTAAAAAAAAAGAAACAGAAGATATTTTAAAGGTAGTATTAAGAGGACCTGTTTACAGATTAGATGTGATGAGAGAGACAAAAGAGAAAGAAGAGTCTAAATGAGTAGGATGATTCAAGCCTTGGTAAGAGATGGTAAAAATGAATAAGAATCATGATATGAAGTAACATTTGGTTGAGGCCTATGGTTGGACTATAAGTGATCTTAATAAAGTGATAGGTTTGCTTTCTGAATAGTTCCATGTCATGATAGAATATCCTGGTGAAAGTGTCTAGTGGAAAGTAGAAAGTGCAAACTGGAGCTAAGGGGAAAACACAGACTAAAATAGACTTTAGTTATTCTTTCCCTTTCAAAGAAAGACAAAATGGTACTGTAACTTTTCTTTCTTCAATAGTGTGGACATCTTTAAGAGACAGGGAAGAATGATTATTTATGAGATGTTTAAGATGCTTCAATATTTTGCCAGATATAACATAACTGAAAAAAGGTAGCTGGATAAAAACTAATTGGTAGAAGTTTTACATTTCATGATCATATTTGTATTTGTTTGGAAGGACAATTGGGAACCACCGGTAAGTTTTGAAGAAAGGTGCTAGTTAATAAAATTGATTATTTAAATGCTTATAAAAGAATAAACTTTTTGATATAAAACAAGGAAGTGGAAAGTACCCTTTCATGTTATCTTGAATTGTAGGAGAGAATACACACACACACACACATACTTCCCATTCACAAACATAGAAATGAAATTCATGAGGACTAAATAGAAGGCAATAGATAACAGTGAAGAACTTAATTAATTGCTAAAACTTTCTAAGAAATCAAAAAAGCATAAAACAAAAGGAATTATCCCCAAATTTTAACTCCAGAAATTCTGAATTCAGGATTTGGCTGTCTTTTCTTCTAATTTAAATTCTAATCTATTCTACCATGAGGAACTCATAGGGCATTTTTCCCTACTCTGGCTTATTTGAAACTTACCAAAACATATATAGCACATTAAGTATGTATACTGTAATTTTTCTTTACTAAGTTACAGTCATCAAACTATATCTTGTGCAGTAAGAGTAAAACCTACTTTGAGGGGGAAATGCATTTCTGGCTTCATATTGGTAAATATCATAATGCAAATTTGTGATTGCATTGCAATTAAAATCTTTTTAAATTTCAAGAATAAGTCCTGTGAAAAATTGAGGAAATTGGAGGAATTTGAGCTTTAGTATATAAGAAGACCTGTTCTATGCTAGCTCTTAAAAAATTTTAAACAAGTGCTGTGGGAAGCCATTGCGTTTATAAGGCTTTTAATGTTTATAGCAAAACATTTTTCCCAGTGATTGATTTTTTCAAAGTACTGAAGTACTGTTGAGAAATACATTTTCCACTAGTTTTATGGCTCTCTAGATACATTTTCTACAAATTTTGTATCTGCTTGGACACAAGCAGTATTGTAAAAAGACAACTAACTATACTATTTAAATGGGATGTATAGCTTTGAAAGTATATGCACAACATACAAATAGGAATGTCAGTGTCATAAGAAAAATACAGTTCAAAGGCTACTCTTTTATTAAAGTGGACATGCATAATTTATTCCTATTTTATATCTCTATTTTTAGTAGTATTTTACATGTGTGAAAATACTACTGTTGTGTCTATACTTTTTGGCTTCAGTGGATGGCATGGGATATGATATTTCTGAAGTCTAAGCAAGGGAAGACATAACAGCAGAATTATCCTTTACAACATGTTTTATTCCATTGAAAAGTAAATGAAAAATAAATATCTGGGACCTGAAAATGACGTTTCTGTATACTTTAAATGTTTGGAAGGGCTGACAACGTTTAAAAAGCTATGAGGTGTGATCAGTAGAATTTTGCTAATCACAGAGCTCACATTCTAGGCAAGAGGGGGAATCTATTACCAAGAAATTCTCAAGTACAATCTGTATCACAGATTCTTGAGAGAACTTACTAATAAACCAAGAAATCATCTAACTTTACCTAACACTGTCTCTGAAACAGTCTGATGTTTTAAGAAAAACTATCAGAGTGTAAAAGCAATGAAATAATGCTATTTAAATTTGAATAATAGTGTATATTGCTTTATTGCTTCAGCTACAACTTCCTAGAGGATACTTTCTTATCTGGATACTCACAGTACATGTTATCTTCCCACTTTTGCCTAGAATGTGGGCTCTGTGATTAGCAAAATTCTACTGATGACACCTCATAGCTTTTTAAACTTTGTCAGCCCTTCCAAACATTTAAAGTATACAGAAGCCTCATTTTCAGGTCCCAGATACCATATGTTTTCACTCTTATGTGGATCCTGAGAAAGTTAACAGAAGACCATAGGGGAGGGGAAGGGAAAAAAAAAGAGAGGGAGGGAGCCAAACCATGAGACTCTTAAAAATTGAGAATAAACTGAAGGTTGATAGGGTATGGGAGGGAGGGGAAAGTGGGTGATGGGCATTGAGGAGGGCACCTGTTAGGATGAGCACTGGGTGTTGTATGGAAACCAATTTGACAATAAATTTAATAAAAAATAAAATAAAATAAACAAAATACTATACTTACAAAACCTTAATAATTGCTACATTAACTAAGTCCTTTAATCAATTTACTAAAAGAAATTAATAAGAAATTTCATGGGAAAACCTGAAAATCAGTGTATATTCAATGCAGTTTTTATTTTCTTAAACATCCTGAAGCTAACATAGCTTCAGATCCAGCTAATTTTTACTGAGGATCTACTAAAGCTAAGTACAGTACTAAGTGCTTCCACTATAGTTTTCTAATTTAAACCTCCCACAAATACTCTGTGAGGTGGTTCATCTTATTCTACAAATAGGTACATTGAGGTTTAGAGATGTAACATCCCAAGATGCAGAGAAATCCAGTCATACTTATTATGTTATGAGTAGAATAGCTGACTGATACATTTGAGGGAAATAAAGAGTTACCATAAGAAAGTGGGGTCATTTGGTGATTAACCCTTGAATAACCATTGAAGTTAAAGTTGGATGCATTTGTGAAATTTCCAATTGAGATTTTTTGAAGTTATTTCTCTTTGTCACACAGGCAAACTTTAATTATCTAATGAAGTTATTGGAGGAAATCACTACCACACTTTTCAATTTACAAGTCTGTAAACTCATTTTAATTTATACCACGATATCATGCACTCCAAGTACCCACTGTTTCTGATAAGTCATTAAATTAGGTATGGGTATTGAAATAGAAGAGAGGAAAATCAAAATAAGCCCTACAAACTAAGTAGAAATGAAAATGAGTAAGAACAATGTTAAAACAGGAAACAAAATGGCACATTAATATGTTCTACTGATGATGTTTACCCCTCTCCCCTCAGCTGTATCTTCTAAATTATTATTATTATTATTATTATTTGTTATTACTATTTTAACAAAAAAGAGCTTGTTCAGTGCATGATGTAAGTTCTCATGGCAAGAGACAACATCCAAATGTAGGATTGTGCATTTTGTGAAAGTTGTTGAATGGAGCATTACTGATAGATGACTATTTCCTTGATAAAACTTTAGAGATTTTCAGAGGAGAAGCAACAGATTTTATGGTCTTAATGCCTACATTACACAAGAAAGAAAAATTTGAAAATTACAGTATTTGCCCTATTAAAATTTATTTAAAAAAATTAAGCTTTGTAAAATAATTAATCAATTGGCATCATTTTGAACTGGCTAGGTTTACAACAATGTTGCTATTATGATTTCAAGACTCATCTATTAGGAAATTTTATAATTTTATTAAAAAAATTTATTAAAAATATGGTGCCTTAGTGACTCAATTTCTTATTTCTTACCTAATACAGAACAATCAGCATATAGTCTCACCAATGTGTGTGTGTGTGTGTGTGTGTGTGTGTGTTCATTCATGCATGTGCACGTTTGTCTGTGAGAGAGAATATTCTTAATTTTCTACCATCAGTATGGTGGCAAAATAAAAAATATGAAAATACACAGATTATAAATAGGTATAATTGCAGTTATTAGTGAGGATATCTTTATAAATGTTAAACCTGTATATCTATTCATTCCTTATTAATGAGTTTATAGGAGGTGACAAATTATAAACTGCTATATAGACTTTCTTGCCAAGTTTTCTCATGGGTTTTTGGAGTGATGGTGGGGTTCAGAGCTGATGGCCAAGAAAGAATTCTTGAAGACGTCTTTGGTGCAAAAAGGTGATTTTATTCAAGCATGGGGACAGAACCCATAGGAAGAAGGAGCTGCACTGGGATGGTGAAGAATGATTGGTTATATACTACGGAGTTGGAGGGAGGTAAAGACAAAAGGGAGGCTTCCAGAAGGACTTTAATATGCTAAAGAGGACTCCTAAGATACCTGAGGCCTTGCTATTGTTAAACTAAGGTTTTTCCTCTAGTAAGGCATTCACAGTAGGACGTTAGGGAGTTCCTGGAGAAATATTATACTCCCTGTTTTCCTCAAGTATTTGTCAATGCGCTGCAGGTTATAAGGAAATTTAATTTAACCTGCCATTTCCTTCTTGCCTTTTTCCCAACATCATTATGGAGGGGAAGGTGACGTTAGGGCTCCAGGAAACTGAATTTATAGGCTTCTGGAGATTAAGCTAATGATAAGAATCCCTTTTTTCTTATACTTTATTAAGATATTTGTAAACTGATGGAGACTCATGTCTTGCTTGACACTGATCTCTATTAGTTAATCATTTGTTTTCCCCTTTCTTTTGTTCCTGGGCAGCCAGGAGTGCCTGAGGAATATCACACATATTCCACCTGGGGGGGTGATATGCTAGCTTGTACTTTGCCCTCAGCCTGCCTTATGCTCCCTCATCATTTTCAACAACAGTGTCATTCTGATTGTGAATCATCTTTAATTTTTAATCTTAATCCCACCAGAATACCCACTTTCCACCTTTCTTGGATAGAAGGAAATAGTATGTAAGAATTAATCCATAGAACTGTGGCTTTCCTTATTAAACAATTCCTTATGTTAAATTCATTTTTAGAAAAGAATTTTGCTTTTATCTGTATAGACTCACATTTTTTACTCTTTTGTTTCTTGATTCAATGTTTACAAATAGATTCCATTATACATTTCTTTTCATTGCAATGTAAATTGATTTTTAGAATCTACAGGTCTGTAGAGGAGGCTAGTTGATGTGTCTTTAATTTCATGCAATTATGAAAGCTGTGAAAATATGTACTTAAAAGTAGTTATCATTTTGAAAGAGTTTCTTAAAATTGTACAGACTAGTTAAAAAATATTGTCATAGGAGGCAATGTTAATCATCTTTAAATGTAGCAAAATCTGACTTTTATATAGGCCAGTGATTTCTCAAACTGAGGTCCCAAACTACCAATATCAACTATCAATCAGGTACTCGGAAATTCAAGTTGCCAGGCCCTACCCTAGACCTGCTGAATCAGAAACTTCAGGAGTTGGGAACTTTTTAAAAAACACCTTCAGAACATTCTGATGCATGATAAAGTTTAAGAACAATTTCTGTTAAAATGCTGGATTAGTATCCCCTTCCCTTGTACGTTCCACTGATACTCTCTACTCAGATATGTTAACTAGGTAAACACACACACACACACACACACACACACACAAAGCAAAGCAAAGCAAAGAAATAACAGTGATTTTAAAGTTAGTACAGGGGCGCCTGGGTGGCTCAGTCGGTTAAGCGTCCGACTTCAGCTCAGGTCACGATCTTGCGGTCCGTGAGTTCGAGCCCCGCATCGGGCTCTGGGCTGATGGCTCAGAGCCTGGAGCCTGCTTCCGATTCTGTGTCTCCCTCTCTCTCTGCCCCTCCCCCATTCATGCTCTGTCTCTCTCTGTCTCAAAAATAAATAAACGTTAAAAAAATTTAAAAAAAATAAAGTTAGTACAAGCAATTCCAGGTCAGAGCAATAAATTTATCTTCCCGATTTGTGCCAGATTAAGAAGAGAGGTCTCTTTCCTGGTTGATGGAAAGGATTGCACATTTCCTGACACACCCCTAAAGGCAAGGGAATTAAAAGCAAAAATGAATTACTGGGACCGGCAGAAAAACAAAGTGAGAAATCTGCTTTACAGCTTCTGCAGTCAGCCAGATTACTGAAGGTCTAGTAAGGGTAAAAGCAGGGTTATATTGAAACCCTGAAGCCATTTTAAAGATAAGCCAGCATAATAAAACATTATCACGTGGAAAGGTCAGCTAATTGATGGAAATGTATGTCCTTCCCACAATCTTCCCTAAACATATCTCTTTAAAACATCAGTTTCCTGGGGACCTGGGTGGCTCATTCAGTTAAGTTTTCTGATCTCATGGTTCTTGAGATTGGGCCCCTCAGTGCTATCAGTGTGAAGCCTGCTTCAGATTCTCTTTTCCTCCATCTCTGCCTCTCCCCCTCTCTTAGGCTCTCTCTCTCTCAAAATAAGAAAAAAAAAAACTTAAAAAAAAAAAACAAGCCATCAGCTTCCTTCCCGCTTTAGCTCTTTTCCCATGCCTGCCTCTTGTTTGTCAATTTCTGACCCAAACTGTTAAATTATTACTTCCCACTCGGTTAGTGTTCTCCTCTCTGCAGCCTTTATCACAAAAGTAGCCAAGGTGGTTTTCTGGAGAAGGGACTTGCACATGCCTCTGATACTGTTTGGTTGTTTATATTAGAAATTTTTGTCTGTCTTTCAGTTTTAGAGCAAATTTTGGTCTATGTATAAAGTTTCTATGGGTGCATAGGTGGCTCAGTTGAGCATCTGACTTCGGCTCAGGTCATGATCTCAGGGTTCATGAGTTCCATACCCTCATTGGGCTCTGTGCTGACAGTTCAGAGCCTGGAGCCTGCTTCTGATTCTGTGTGTCCCTCTCTCTCTGCCCCTTCCCAGCTCGTGCTCTATTTCTTTCTCTCAAAAATAAATAAACATTTTTTAAAAAGTTTCTTTCTATGCTGTATCCTCAGACTTTTACTTATTTCTAGGCTCTAGTAAATATAGATCTACTTTAAAAAAATTAGTCAGGATCACTTTATCTTTGATGCAATAATACATCATCTCAAAGATGATGGGGAAGTTTGTGTGTGAGCCAGAAATATTTATATTTTACTATTTTTTGCTCAAAGGACTATGATATGTAGACAAGTTCAATAAATATACAGTATATAACATGTCGTTATGACAACTCTATCAAGTATTTTTCAAAATTGCAAAATTTCAGTTTGTCACATCTGTATAATAATCATTGATGTTATTGGAAAGTCTGAGATTTGACCAGAAGCTCTTTATCTCCACCTCCCCATTCCTCCTTTCTCTGACTATATACTTATAACTATATTTTAAAATGATATATTCATGTACAATCTTGTCATTTTGAATAGAAAGATACAATGGAATCAACCTGATGTTTAGAAATCTTACATCAAGTTTTAAGATTACCAGTCTGCATATCCAAAGTCATTACATGTATTGTAGACCCAGGATAGCTTCTACTGTAGATACTGAGAAGACACCAAGTGAGAAAAATTTTAAGACACATTTACCACTCTCATGAAGAATATATTGTAGTGAGATACAATATGTAACAAAAATAGTAAATAAGTAAGTTATATTGTATATTAAATGGTGATAAATATTCTATGAAAAACAAACCATGTTAAGAGGGTAAGAATACGGTGCAGACTGCAATGTTGAATAGGATGTTCAGTAGATTTCACTAATAAGGTGCCACTTGAGCAAAGAACTGAAGTCAGGGACCCAAAATTAAATGCATACTAACTCTAAAACATACCTTGTATTGTGTTAATTCTAATTCATTGATTTAACATTATTATCTTATTAAGTTATTAAACATTCTAGTAGAAGTTAAGTGCAGAAAGATGGCAGGACCAAATCCACACTTCCTCAGTTTTGACTGGCGAAAATGTCTCCAGCCATCACCAAATGTACTTTGAGCTGCAAAATTACTCTCAGTTGAGAACCACTGACCTTGACTTAAGAAGTCTCCTCAGACCTTTGATAACTGAGAAGGTAATACTGCCCTAATTTAGGGTGAAACCAGACTCATCTACTACCTAAAAAAGGATCTTGTCACATGTTTTAAGAGGTCTTAATGGATGCTTAGCTGGTCAAATATTTTACTATAGGCTCCTCTCCCACTCCTGGGAATTTTCAATTGCCACTTAATTTATCTAACAAACTCTTATTTTGCATTTCATTTGGGTCGTGATTGTTCTACAAACTTTACAAATAGTAGCTCATTAATCTTTATAACAACTTTATGAGATAAATATTATTGTCCTAATTTTACAGATGAGGAAATTGGGCACAGAAAAGTTTACTTTCCCAGGGGCTTGCAAATTATAGAGCAGAGTTTCAAACCTACACAGCCAGGCTTTGGTATCTTTTGCTCTTCATCACTATACTCTCAGCTGCCTAGATTAACATGTAATATACGGTAATACTTAGAACTAGCTTTTAAAAAATTAATGTTTATTTGTTTTTGAGAGAGAGACAGCGTGCAAGTGGGGGAGGGGCAGAGAGAGAGGGAGAGACAGAATCTGAGGCAGACTCCAAGCTGTCAGCACAGAACCTGATGTGGGGCTTGAGTCCACAAACCGTGAGATCGTGATCTGAGCCGAAGTTGGACACTTAACTGACTGAGCCACCCAGGTGCACCAGCACCAGCTTTTTAAAGGCTCTGAGTTTTTCTGCTTTAATAGATTTAGCAAATAATAAAAGAAAACAACATACCCAGTGAAATTTGAATTTCAGATAAACAACTATTTATTTTTTAGTGTAACAAAGTCCCATAGAACATTTTGGACATACTTATGTTGAAAAACCATTTGCTGTTTATCTGCAATTCAAATTTAACTGAGCACCCTGTAATTTATATGCTAAACCTTGCTTTAATTAAAATTGTTTATCATTGTTTAACACAGGTTTTTCAACACTAATTTGAGCAAGGAAATTGTTGGCATACCTAATATCTTGGGGAAGTCCATGGGACTGTATTTTGATGACAGTGGGAACACTTTTCAGATAGAGAATGAATGGATTATTTTAAGTGCTTAATCCACACTACAGTAATCTCTCCCATGAGAGGCCCTTAACAACCTATGTCACGTGATTTTAAACTTAATTGTCTACTTCTATAACTTGTTGACATTTATTTAAAATGTATCAGCTCCTAAATGACAGGGACTGGGTATCATACTTGTTCCAACCCTTCACTGTGTACAATATTTATTATTAGCATGACATTTTATCTGAAAAATGATTTATTTCTAATTCATAATGTATATAGGAATCTGTTATGCCAAATTGTTAATCCAAAGATCCAGAGTAAACTAAGGCCATACTAGTTTTAGAAGTATTTTATCTCACTTTTTCAGCCTGGTAACCCTTCATTTTTTTGCTGCTAGTTTTCTGTTTTCATTTGTCAGTATTACCTTTTTTTTCATCACTCTAAAGAAATATAATAATGTGAGGATCAAGATTTAGTTTTCCATATTTGATGATGGCAACATTTGAATCACAATTCAACTCAGAACACTGTTTAATAAAGAACACTTCTTTATATTAATGGAAGTCACATCACTACACAGCAGTTGGTCATTTTCTTGTTATTGTTCTTCAGTTTGGAAGAGGGAAGAAGGTGTCTTGCTTGTGCCAAATGTAATACTGATGGCACCAACAAAGGAAAGTCTTTTGAGATAGATGTATTTAGGGGAAAACACTCAAATGAAATTGTGAAATATAATTTATTTGTTAAAGAATAAAAACTGATCACCTGATGGCAGGTGGCGGCATTTTTCCACTGCTGAATGAGTCAGTGGTGTTTATTTTCTTTTTTTTTTTAATTAATTTTTTTAATGTTTATAATTTTTGAGAGAAGGAGAGACAGAGACAGAGAGAAAGCAGGGGAGGGGCAGAGAGAGAGGGAGACACAGAATCTGAAGCAGGCTCCAGGCTCTGAACTATCAGCACAGAGCCCGATGTGGGGCTTGAACTCACAGACCTCGAAATCATGACTTGAGCTGAAATCAGCCATTTAACTGGCTGAGCCACCCAGGCACCCCAGTGGTGTTCATTTTCTTATCCTGTATTAAAATCCTCAGTCCAGAGGAAAGAGGAAACACTGAACTCCATGAAAAAGTGGGAAAATAAGCACTATGTTCACATAGAAAGTCTCTTGAAACTTTGACTTTATTTTTTAGGGGGACTTTTTCATTCTGAGAATTTACTGTGCCTTTTTATTTTTTTTCTACAAATAAAATTTTTGTCAACTTTTTACATCTATTCGTCTGGGCCCTAAGAAAGAAATTCAAGTTAAGAGCTGGTTCTGCAAATGGATTCCCAAGTGCTATTACAAAGTATGGCAAGTTTGACCAACAGGCTCAATAAAAGTGGTCTCCACTTTGCTTCAGTAAATGAAGAGGTTGCTTATGTCCTCAGCTAGGTAGCAGTTTTCCTTTCTTTATCTTTTAGTTTATACTATTGCATAATGTGTGTTTATAAAGGTTTAAATATATAAAATTTGAACACAAGCCTTTTAAAGTGCTCAGTCAAAACATTTTCTCCCTGGCTTACAAAGAGATGCTCTTATTTAACTGACAATCTATGGTTCTAGTACTTGTCCATATGTAATTCATTGCCAGTTAGGATTTCTCAAGGCTACTGAATAAATTTCTACATAACAGTGCATGTATTCAAACTGAGCAAAATGGTGATGTCATACAGATGTGAAAACCTATTACAAGATTGAAATATATTTCCAACGAATTTATTACACATTTTTGTAATATATGATTTAAACGGGAAAAAACCATGACAAATGGTTTGACACTTTTCACTAATATACAACAAAACATAATACACTTTGACTAGCTTTTGGCCATTATGGTCCTTAGCATGCAATGTGACCTTAGTCTGAAAAAGCATGTTTGGTTAGCACAGAAACTTAATCATAAGAAGTCATAAGTAGAATCCTTCTTCTTTACTGCCCTTTTCTAGGACTAGGAAATTTATTGCTTGTGGGACAGGTAGGATATGAATAATGGGCCAAATAGAGTCCAGGGCTGTCTCATCTGTGTGAAAACTACTGCTGAAAATCAATGTGACCCCTGCTACACTGTCATCCCAATTCCCACCTTCTGTGTCCTATTTGTCTTTTGGTAGAAGCTTAGATCTGTGTGCTGTCTCTATGTGTTTCTCTTGGGCCAGATTAACAAAATGAATCATTGCCTGCATACCTCTTATATTTCTATTCATTTTCCTGATGTTGACCAGGTCTGATGAAATATGATTCTTTTTGCATTTGATCCTCACTGCAGCAAGCAACACCTAATTCAACTGTGTCCATCTCTTTAAAGGAGAATAATGCTATTTTGAAACTTCAATCTACTGTAGAGCAATATTGCAAACCATAGACCATGCAACCTGTCTTCATAGTCAATAGTAATTTTCCTTTCAGCCAATTTAATAGCATATCTTTCATCTCCAAATATAAGACTTCTGGTAATTTTAATGTAATTATAATTTTGTTTTATGCATAGTGAATATATTGCTTTCTTTTTTGGGTATCTTGTTTGTAGGACCTCAGATTCTCACCGCTGAGGTTACATGTGCATAGAGTGATACATAACAAGGAATCCATTAATTTTAATAACTCTTCCCCTGATGCAAAATATTTATTCAGAGGAAACATATTATCTCTGAATCGTAGGATGTCAATGTTCTAACCGTGTAGCAGTTCATTTTGTAAAAATAGATCTTTCAGGCTACATAAATTCATACTTTAAGATTTTTAGACATCAATACAAAGGTATAGAAACTCACTAGTTATTATCAATAAATCATTATGAAGTTATTCTATCCACTTAATGCAATCACATGCAGAAGACAAAATGCTACCTAAATACAGACTTTAAGCAATACAAATCAAACATAATATTCCTTGGTTAGGTGTTGAGAAATGTACTTTAGAAGCATTAGAGCTGCTGCCAAAGATATTTCAGAATTGTTTTTTAATGACATATTTCAAATATTCAAACCTTGTAGTTGAAACAGATCACAGAATTTGTGATAATGTGCTAACTCCTTCTGGAATACTTCACCTCTACCAAAACTTCCACTGGCAAGGAGGCAAGTGGGAAAGGAAAGAAGGAAGGAAGGAAGGAAGGAAGGAAGGAAGGAAGGAAGGGAGGAATGGAGGAAGAAAGGAAGGAAGGAAAGGGGTCAGGGTTAATTTTACATCAGGGGAGTTGTACAAAACACATGAATCATGCATTTATAATAAAAATGTTATTTTTTAAGTGTTATGAAAAAAACCTGAATATGCTCATTATACCTTCTTGTATTAGAAGAAAATGAACAGGCTAGCTTATACATTTTATTGGATTATTTACAACCAATAAAATGCTTTTTATAACATTTTGGATTCAAATAATATGATAGTGTTAATTCTATAAAATAATTGCTTACCACTTTTTATCCCTGTAGACTTTAGAAAATTACAAGTTGTAAAAAAAATTGTAAAAGTGATCTCTAATAAAAACATCTTATTCAGAGATAATGCTGTCCCATTAAAAATTTCCAGAAGGGGGACACATGAGTGGCTCAGTCAGTTAAGCCTTGGACTCTTGATTTTGGTTCAGGTCATGATCCCACAGTTCCTAAGTTCGAGCCTGGCATCAAGCTCCACACTATCAGCAAACCATGATGACTATGAAATCTGTGTGGTTCAAGCTCTGCACACTATATGTATAGGCTTCTTGCAATTGAAAAAATGAGATTTAACTGTATGATAAATCTATATTTCTGTCCCTACTGGAACCAGAACCAAAACATCTCATTAAACAACAATTCTATTGGTGTCTCTTTACCTGAAGCTAAGAGAGAATCTTGATAAAGTAAGGATAATGTGGGAGAAGATAATATAAAAATAAGGAGAAAAGACATAAATTGTTTTTTTCACACCACAACTGATATTTTTTCATAAGTAATATTATTCAAAATAAAAGGTAACACTGGAAATAATCCAAAAGCATGTCAACTAGTGAATAATTAAACAAAAATCAATATGTCCATGTAATGGAATACTTTCCAGCAATAAAAAGGAAGAAACGACTGATACATGCTACTACATGAATGAACCTCGAAAACATTATGATAAAAGAAGCCAGACAAAATGACTACATATTATATAATTCTATTTGGAAAATATCCAGAAGAGGCAATCCTATAGAGGCAGAAAGTAGATTAGTTGTTGCCAGGGGATGGGGATGGGAAAGGATATTAACTGTAAGTGGGCACGAGGGATATTTTGGGGGTGATCAAGATGTTCTTTTTTTTTTTTTTTTAATTTTTTTTTTTCAACGTTTTTAATTTTATTTTTGGGACAGAGAGAGACAGAGCATGAACGGGGGAGGGGCAGAGAGAGAGGGAGACACAGAATCGGAAACAGGCTCCAGGCTCCGAGCCATCAGCCCAGAGCCTGACGCGGGGCTCGAACTCACGGACCGCGAGATCGTGAGCTGGCTGAAGTCGGACGCTTAACCGACTGCGCCACCCAGGCGCCCCAAGATGTTCTAAATAGATTTGTGATGATGGTCTCACAACTCTGTAAATTTACTAAAAATCTTTGAAGTGTGCACTTAAAATAGGTGAATTTTATTGTATGGAAATTAAACTTCAGTACAGCTATTAAAGAATGGAGATGATAGACTTGAAAATGAAAAAAAAATCAGTGTATGCATTACAAGAAGGATATGATTATTTAATTTATAGGCATTCATAAACATATGATAATTTTTCTCCAAGTCTCATGCCTCTTTGGCAGTAAATGTTGCTTCATTTGCACTGATTATTTACTGAAACATTTATTTTGAGAAACTACAGGCAGCTGGTTTCTCAATACATATGACTTCCTATTATGAGTTTGCCATCATTTAGTTTTAGAAAGAAAATCTTTATAAGATGCTATTAGAAGTAAAGGAAACAGAAAATTTTTAGCTGTTAATTCATGAACCTTCTGATAATAATTTTGGGGTTTGTGTTTGTTTGTCTTTGTTTTTGTTTTTGTTTTGCAGAAGAGGTACCATTTCAAATTCCAATGATCAAGTCACCCTTGGACAAGATCCAGTTGACTCCTGGACAGACATTACCTCCTGGATTCCCTGGACAATTCATTTTTGCTGATAGTTTGTCCTCTGTGGAGACTCTGTTGACCAACATTCAGGTCAACAATATTTCTATAAACAAAATAAATGTAATACAAGACATTAGCATCTACATAAATTATTTCATATTTGAGAAACTAAAACAGATAAGATGAACTGCATGTCATTTTCCGTACTTTGACAGGGCCTACTGAAAGTGGCTTTGGATAATGCTCACATCCAGGAGAAGCAGATTCAACAAGAAAAAAAGGAAATGCGAATGGAGCTCTATAGAGAGAGAGAAATTAGAGAAAACCTTGAAAGACAACTCGCAGTTGAACTTCAAAGCAGAAGTAAGTTTAACAAGTTCAATTACAGAATAAATATTTTGTTGCAGATATTTTCTTTTTTTCTTTTTAAAGTTTTTTAAATATTTATTTATTTTTGAGAGACAGAGAGAGATAGCATGAGCAGGGGAGGGGCAGAGAGAGAGGGAGACATAGAACATGAAGCAGGCTTCAGGTTCTGAGCGGTGAGCACAGAGCCCGACACGGGGCTCGAACCCAGGAGCCCTGAGATCATGACCTAAGCCTAACCTAAGCCGCAGCTGGATGTTTAACCAACTGAGCCACCCAGGCACCCCTTGTTGTAGATATTTTCTTTTTTTTTTTAAATTTTTTTTTCAACGTTTTTTTAAATTTATTTTTGGGACAGAGAGAGACAGAGCATGAATGGGGGAGGGGCAGAGAGAGAGGGAAACACAGAATCGGAAACAGGCTCCAGGCTCCGAGCCATCAGCCCAGAGCCTGACGCGGGGCTCGAACTCACGGACCGCGAGATCGTGACCTGGCTGAAGTCGGACGCTTAACCGACTGCGCCACCCAGGTGCCCCAATATTTTCAATAGTAGTATAAATATTCTCAGGGATAGCTTAGAACTATTGAAAAATAAGCTAAGAATCAAATACTGTGTGTAATCCACAAGGTAAGATATTTATACTATTTCTCTTTATTATAAAAGATAATGAATTAGATCGACTTCAGGCTAGCTGCAGATTTGGAAAACATGAATATTCCTAGTTTTCTCGTAATTTCATAAAATACCCTGCATATAGATAATCAAATAAATTCTTATAGATGGAATGCTTACTCTTTGCCAAGGACAGTGCTGGATTCTGGGGATTTCAGATAAATAAAACTCAGCCCCTGTCCTTGATAATTGTACATTTTAGAGGGCTAGTACAACCAACCAGTTAATTTCAAGTCAAAATGCAAGAGCAAGGATGCACAGTATATGTGGTTATATAGAGAGGGGGTAATTAGTTCAGCTTGGTGGGGGAATGAATGGTTAAGGAAGGCTTCCTGACACTGACACTTGAAGCTGAGTCTTGAAGATCAGTAGGATAAGAAAGGGCATGAGAGTGCCTAAGTGATTTGGAGTTTCTAGACAGAGGTATCAGAGAGCATAGGCATGAAGGCAAGAAGTCTCATACAAGGGCAATTATAAACAGTTTGTTATTACTGTGACTCTGCATTTTATGAAGTGAATGATGGGAAATGATGGAGAAAGATGAGGGTAAAAGCTAGGGCACCTGGGTGGCTCAGTCTGTTAAGTGTCTGGTTCTTGATTTTGGCTCAGGTCATGATCTCAGGGTTCGTGGGATCAACCCTGCATTGGGTTCTGCACTGACAGTGCAGAGCCTGCTTGAGAGAATCTCTCCTCTCTCTCCCTCTCTCTCTCTGCCCCTCCCCTACTCATATGTGTGTGCATTCTCTCTCTCTCTCTCTCTCTGTCTCTCTCTCTCTCAAAATAAATAAATAAACTTAAAAAAATATGAGTGTAGAAGCTAAATTGTGAAGGACATTTTTTAACCATGCAAAAGATTAACTTGGATTTTGTCCTATAGGTGATGGAAAATAGACAAAGATAAGCAAGGGGATGATTTGGTCTGTGTTCAATTAGACCACTTTGGTGTTGGGAATATATTAGAGGGGGCTTGAAGTAAAACTAGAAACAAGGAAAGTATGTAAAAGGAATTTGCTCTCATCCAGGCAATGGTGATGAGGACTGAACTAGGGTAGCATAAGTACGGATGGAGACAAAAGGGAGAGAATGGAGAAATAATGTTCACAAATAGAATTAACTTTTTAACTGTGGGTATCCATTAAATTATATACAGATATGGACAAAGAGACTAGTTTATTCCAAAACCAGAGAAAATTTAAAACTTCAACTCAGCCAATAATCTCCACCTTTTCCTTATATTTACCATAAAATACTAAACAGCAGCAAAAGTGATGATTGTGAATTTCATTCAGTTTCTTCTGTTCTCTACTTACTCTTCTACGGAAGAGTCACAAAGTAATAGTTAAATAAAATAGTTAAAGAATGGGAAGGAAAGTCAATGAAAGGGAGAGAAAACCCACATGTAGATAATGCCTCCCTGAACAAGGAAGAATAATTCCAGTTGAATGAAATCCACTTACTTTACACTATACCAAGGTAGTATATTATACTCCAAAAATTTTGGCAAGTAATTAAAAACTTATTGTATATTTTACTTAAGACCTAGGAATAATTATTATTCCAGTTCAAAATATAAAGTCAGTCACTGCATTTAAAAAGAATTAAACCTCTTGGGGTGCCTGGATTGTTCAGTTAGTTAAGCATCTGACTCTTGATTTGGGCTCAGGTCATGATCTCATGGTCATGATATCAAACCCCACATGGGACTCCATGCTGAGCATGGAGCCTGCCTAAGATTCTCTCTCTCTCCCTCTCACTGCCCATCCCCTGCTCACGTGCTCTCTCTCTCTCTCTCTCTCTCTCTCTCTGTGTCTCAAAAAAGAAAAAAAAATAACCTCTTCGAAAAATAAATAAGATATGAGGAAAAGAGGCTCAGTTAGAGGAACAGGTGACACTTGATCTTAGAGTTGTAAGTTCAAGCCTCACATTGTGTGAAGAGTTTACATACATATATACAAATCTTAAAAACAACAGACTTAAACCTCTTATTATCTTGCCAAAGTCATTAAATACTATTTAGCAAAAGCCAACCTGTCTTTTTAAAGTTTAGAAAAAATCATTTATTTCTGGTATTTGATATGCAAAATACATTATTATGATTAGCTATCATAAAAACCACATTTTTAGTAGGATTTTTTTATACTAAAGAACCTAATAATTATATCTTAAACATAATAACATTGTCAAATTGACTTATGTATATCTACTACATAGAGTAAAATTGGCTTCCAACTTTTAGGTATGTGCTCATGACAATTTCTATTTACTAACTTCTCATAGACTCTTAAAAGTCTATCTTTATAATTACTATCATATCTATTGTCTTTTAAAAAGGCATAAGCATGGTAGATGTAATATTCAATATATTATCAAGCATATTATGAAGTATTTGTATTTTATTAATGTAGCATATTATGATATAATAATAATACCACTGCTACTATCATTACTGTCACTATTGCTGCTACTGCTGCTACTACTACTACTACTGGCTAATACTTATCAACTGTCTGCTATGTTCTAGGCATTGTTTTTAATATTTTACATCTAGAATTAACATAATTATATGAAACTACTGTTATCCTCATTGATTTAGAAAAAAATATCTACTTCATCTCTATGAAACAGTATCCTCATCTATTACAGTAGATGAGCTTTAAAATCAAGTAAGTTCTTTTCTAGTTCCCTAAATATCTCATACCCAGGATAACTAACTTTTTATGACAAATGGTGAATGCTTGCTTTATCTCAAGTCATATGATTGAAAAGAAAGAGGGGGGGAAATTGATCTTATGGTTAAAAATGACAACTGTCCAAGGATATAGAAAGAAGCGTAACTACATAACTATATATATGTATGTATATGTGTATATTTGTAAAACAATTATATATAATAATTGTTTATAATAACAATTATATATAATAATTATATATATATATATATATATAGTCCTTATTACTATCTTTTTTTCAATTAAAGAAAGTAATAAGACAGAGTCCCAGAAAAATGCTCATAGTAGGTTCTAAATAAATGATAGTCATTATCATTTATTGATATAATTTAAAATGTAATATGCGGTTGCTATGGAATTGTTGAGAGTGGCAGTCAAGAAAAAATTCTTGAGATATTTTATGGTGCAACTTAGTAAGTTTATTTAAGTTGCATGGGACAGGACAATGGGCAGAAATAACTGCACTTTTTGCTGTGTGAAGCTGGTGATTATATGCTTAATGCTCAAAGGGAAGGGGGCATGCAGGGAGTATTACATCATAAATGTCTGTCAAATTTCTACTCATAAAACTGCTTTTTTAAGATTTCTCTGGTTCTTATCATTCAGATCAATATGGACTGTCGGTGAGATTTACAGGCAGTCATGAGACCCTTTAAGAAGGTAGCAACCAGGGGTGCCTGGGTGGCTCAGTTGGTTAAGCCTTCGATTTCGGCTCAGATCATGACTTCATGGTTCTGTGAGTTCGAGCCCTGCATCTGGCTCTGTGCTAACAGCCTGGAGCCTGGTTAAGATTTTGTGTCTCTTGCCCCTCTCTCTGCCCCTCGTATGCTCATGTTCTGTCTCTCAATAAATAAAAAAGTTAAAGAAATATATTTTAAAAAATTAAAAAAAAAAGAATGTAGTAACTAGCACATATGTTAGCATTGTTGAAACAATGCAGGCTATAGGTCAGCCTTCTGAGTTAAAAGTGAACATTTTTTTTTGCTTCTATCTGTCATCACTGTAACATTGTTTATACCATATGTAATTATAAATTTCAAGGGAATCAACATATAGCATATTTTTGAACCAATAATTTTACTGGAAGCTAACATTTGTGTTATCAAGGACATTAAGTTATATGTTAATTTGAATAAATCTAGATTGCTGGTTTGAATAATTGGTTGAATACTTTATACGAATTATTATAATTATAATAGTAAACTATTTTTATGTTCAGCCTCACTTAATAATCTTTCATCAAAAATAACAGAAACTATACATCCTCAGCGTCATTGTTTCAAGTTTTCCAATTTTGTTTTTACTTCAGACTTATGAATTTTTGACTCACATGAACATAAATTTACTTGGGTAACTGATTCTCTTCAAGGTGCTGGAGGTCATTTATATGAAAGACAATGAACTGTGAAATAAATATAATTGAAACTTAAATTAATATCATAATTAGTTTAATAAAAATATTTAATTATATGTGAGCACTTTTAACAATTTTTTAAATGTCATAAACATTTTAATTTTGTGTAATGCTTCTTGAATGTTTTTCTATCACCACAATGTCAATATCTTAATTTTTAAAAATTGATTCAGAAAGACTGTGAAGGTTGGTATGCTTAGAACCATGCTGTGAACCAATAATTGCAGGATCCCAAAAATTATATCTAAAAAATTATCAAATATTTAATACTATCATTTAATGCATGTACTTAGTGAAAGTAGAAAATGATTTTCTACCGTTAGTGCCACTGCCATATAAATGTATATGTATTATAAAGCATACACACTGGAAAAGTGAAAGCAAAAATAAGTAAATCACATGATTGAACACTGGTTGAGTCTAATGAGAATTGGAGTCTAAAGAAGCTAATCATATGCAGTAAATATCTCTCTCTGTATCTGTATCTATGGTTTATAATACATAAAAATTGGCAACGTATTTTATTTTACTTACCAAAGTTTTGCAAACGATTTACCTTTTCATGCTTTAGCTACCATGCAAAAGCGTCTGAAGAAGGAGAAAAAAGCCAAGAGAAAACTGCAGGAAGCCTTGGAATTTGAATCAAAACGCAGGGAACAAGTGGAACAAGCACTTAAGCAAGCCACTACTAGTGATGGTGACTTGAGGCTGTTGAAAGGTAATGTCTCATTTAAAAAAGATAGGAAGAAGGAAGGAAGGAAGGAAGGAAGTAAAGAAGGAAGAGAAAGAGAAAAGAAAATAAAAAGGAAAGGAAAAGAAAAGAAAAAGGAAAAGAAAGGAAGGAAGGAGGGAGGAAAGGAGGGAGGGAGGGAGGGAAGAAGGAAGGAAGGAAGGAAGGAAGGAAGGAAGGAAGGAAGGAAGGAAGGAAGGAAGGGGCTTTGCTCAAGAATCATTAAAAAATCCATTTGAAGCCAAATGCTTTGGGTTATTAATTAAATGTGTCAAAATAATCCCTACTCTGAGAGATACAAATAGGCTAGGAATAACAGGAAATCCTGCTGACTTTTGCAGTAGAAGCAGTAATATTGATAACATCCTTGCACATAAAATGTGTTTTACTCTTATGTGGATGCTGAGAAACTTAACAAAAGACCATGGGGGAGGGGAAGGGGAAAAAGAAGTTAGAGAGGGAGAAAGCCAAACCATAAGAGACTCTTAAAAACTGGAAATAAACTGAGGGTTGATGGGGGGTGGGAGGGAGGGGAGGGTGGGTGATGGGCATTGAGGAGGGCACCTGTTTGTGCAAACCAATTTGACAATAAATTTCATATTAAAAAAATGTAAGTGTTTTAGGTCCATTCATATTAAAATATGCTGATATTTGGTGTACTCTATTTTAATGAATTATAGGATCCTGATTTCTTTAATGTAGATTGCATCAATGTTGAGGGTTTAAGGAGGACCTGGTTGAAAAAGAATGCTCTAAGTACATCCTGGAAATTCTGTGAGAAGAGAAGCTTCTGTCATGAAATCTCTTAATTCCAAATTTTTTATTACATTTTCAATTATTAAATCCCACATCATTTCATCTCATAGAATATTCAGGTTCTTCTTTCATAGCTCATTGACAGCTTGTATGTTTAACTGATATGTTAAATACACAGGTGTATATTAACTGATAGATATGTGTAACAAGTATAAGCCTAAGAATTTTATGCATACATGTATACATGCTCTATTCACATGTATAACACACACACACAAAACTAAAAGAGTGCTTCAGAGTCCTATATTAAAAATTAATAAAGAATTTTGTACAAACGTCAGTCATATTCTTTCTTTCCAAAAGTTCAATTCCCTTTTTACTGTGACTGTCTTGGATCATTGTGCTCACAATCAGTACAAATATAGTGCTAGATTATTTTAGCTCATGCTAACCATGCCTCATTGAGACACAGTAAAGAAAGAATAAATAATATCTCACACAATGGGGCATCTTAGTGGGAGCCAGAATCCTTGCTTATCAAAGATTTTAAAAGGAACATTTCTTGAATAGCAATGGGACATATGTTCTGTGTACTCATTATTATTATTTGAGGCCCTGAACTTACTCTGAAATGGTTTGACTTTTTTTTTTTTTACATATTTAAGATCCACCCATAAGTAAACTCCATTTAGGTTTAGCTTTTCTATAAAGCTGTATAGTATAAAGTAAAAGTATAAAGGAAAAACAGCTGTTTCTACAGCATGATGGGTACCTTGTATTCAAATCATTTTCTTCTCACATTAATCTTTGATGGCATTGGGTGATACGCTGGGATCTGTTATCACATTACCCAAGGGTGTCCAGGAAAATGTATATATACACAAATGCTCATATAATTATATACTTTATGGATATGGATAACTTTTAGATAATCACATCTCATATTTAAAATTAAAAATAAAAACCTAACTCTTATTTCTCTTTCTTGAATTTTTTCAAAAACAATTCATGTGTCCCTTTGCTCTTATAGCCAGTACTGCATAAAGACCACAAACCACAATTTGTGTTTTGGTGTTCAGTACACTTAACATAGAAATAATCTTATTATCTACAGCATTTCACAAATGAAAAATATACCATAAGATGGGGCACTTCCACTTATGCAATCTTATTCCACAGCCATGGCATGTTACTTGATAGTCTGAGGGGATTTTTATGGACAGATTATTTTCATGAGAATTATCTCTAGAGAATGAAATAAAAAAGTATTTACTATATATTTTAAAATATATGCCAAATTGTAGAATTCTGCTGCAGTTTATAATCCTCCCTTTTACCACTACAAAGAAATAGACATACAAAAACAAAAACAAAAATGCGTTCCAAGGTCTTGTGTTATCTATAGGACCAAAGTACTGGTTTCACTTTAAACGGAATCAGAAAAAACAGAATTGTGCCTTAATGTTAAATGTCACTTCTTTCAGATACTGGAATTCCAGATATTGAAATAGAAAAAAATGGGACTTCTCATGATAGTACCTCTATTCAAGGTACAGTAAACAGCATACTTCTCTCTATAACTGCCTGATATGAAGTGGGCATGAGCTCCTATATTGATATTCTTTATATAAGTAAAAGAAATAAGTTTAATTCTTACTTTATGGCAGAGGCAGAAGTATTCATGTGTTTTTTGAGATTATATATATAGGGGCTAATAATTTTACATATACAATGTGAGCAAATTTCTTGTATGTTTAGCTGTTAAAAGGGTGTATATTTATGTGTTAGGCATATTCTAAAAATGCATAAATGTGAATATAATTTACCTTTCTGAAGTGTACAATAGTATACTTTAAAAATATCACTGCTGTTTGTAAAAACCACAATTAGAAAAATAACAAACTATCAATATTTTTAAAGTGTTCTAGACAACATTTTTTATCAATCTTTAAATTCTGATGCTAAATTTAGATAACTAGAAACTGTCTAAATATGGAAATAAGACTACAACTTGTTACTCATGATTTTCAGGATTCCAATAAATGCTTAGATCCTTTAAAAATTTTAAAATACTTAGTAGTAAGAAAATATATAAAACAAGTCAATATAGATTTTCACTGGAGTGCAAAATTATCTAAAAATAAAAACCGAATTTAACCACTGGAGTTTTTCCAGTATGATTCTAATGGAGTTTTCTAGCCCTTTGGATGTAGATTACATTTACTTTCATGTTTAATGTGAAGAAATTTCTCACTCAAATAAAAAAGAAAAGGCATCTCCATGAGAAAATTATTTCTTAACTTCAGAAAGGAAGACAACCATGGATATGTTGCTTGCTAGAGGTTTGACTAATCACTGCCTTTTCACTGTGTAACGAATAGATCTACAAGAAGGCAACAAACTGGATGTGACTGACAAATACATTTGAGGGTCACCATTTATCTGGCAGCTTCAGGAAATTTAGAAACCTTCATTCATGTAGAGTTGCCCATCATTTTTTACAAAATAAAGAATGTCAGAGCTCATGGATCTTCTGGTAATGCCTGATTCTGCTGCAGTTGGGTAGACCTAATAAATACCTTAAGTTTGCTAATTGTGAAAGCATGAATGTTTATTTCATTCAGTGAAATTTTTGCTGTTTCTTATCCCTCTTTTGTTTGCCTGCTTTCTTCCTTTAACTTAAAGGCTGTGTCTATGTGACCAAAGCCAATTTGGATGGGACTCAGTGTTTGTCCAACTTGCCACAGTTAAATTTATGAAGAAAACCCCACTAGTTGTAAGCTACCACTAACTGAGGTTGCTCCCACATATCAGGGCCAAGGTAGGGTTTAATAAGCCTGAAGCATCTGATGCCTTCTTAATCAGTATAAACCCAGTCTTTAGGGAACATTGAGCTTGATTGTGCCCCCCTCTTTGAGTGGCATCTAAGGTCAGTTTTGGAACTGGAGGGGGTAAACCAAACATACCATCAGAGGGTTCTATCTTTATTATCTTTTAATCCTATATTTTCAGATAATTGCTGTTTGTTTAATGTATATGATGCCTTTAATTTGCAACAGTAACATCTTTCCCAACTCTGAATTAATACAAGCTTTTGAACTATCCTAAAGTTATTTCATTTCCATGCAACAAAAAACAGATATCTTACTCATGGGAGGTCAATTGGATAATATAAATCAAAAGCCTTCCATTTGGCTCATTTTTTTTTTACTTTAACAAAGTTTGCAAAGGATGGCATTTGCATATTAATTTGTGATTAGGGGAGAGAACATTTAATATTTATTTTCATTGAGCATACTTTTAAAAGTTCTACTTTTTGCTGGATAAACATGAGTAAATTAGTGTACCTTTAAAAGGGTTAAAGATAGAATTTATTTTAAAGCAATGGAATTAACTTTTATTATATTTTTCTAATTACAGATCAACTTGTCTAATATTTTTGGTTAATATTATCAATATATGGCAAAGGAAGGTGTGTTAGAAATTACTTATTGAATGTCAACCATTTAGGTTATATTATATAATATTCTTGATAAATGTGATAAAAATGGAAAAGTACACATTCTTATCTCAGCATAGCATTTAAGCACTGTAAATGATAAAGTTCCCGTCATCAATTTATGGAAAACTAGAGTGAATACTTCATGTTAATATGACAGTAGAATCATGATTTAATATCTAAAATAAGTTTATTTTTGAGCAAAAAAAAATATTAGCCAGGGGAATAGATGCCTGAAAATATTATTAGACCTATCTTAAGGTGCAGTTCACAAAATCAGTCAATTCAAACAATTACCTGTAAATCCTGATAATATTAGTTATTATTTAAAATGCTCAGAATTCAAAAATTACTTTTATATGTATATATGAACTTCAGAAAATGTATAACACCTGGAAAACATAAAATACAAACTTAGCCATTATTTTTTCATTCTTTCTAATAGTTTTGCTCTTGTGTGTCATAGTTTTTATCTTTTGTGACTTACTTTGATCCTGACTTCATCTTTCCATTTCTCTCAATTACCCATTTTTTACCTTGGAAGATTATTTCCTAATATTGCTTATGAGGGTCAATTCATGCATGCCAATCAAATTCCGTTTCCAAAACTCATCTTTATCACAGCAAAGAATTCCAACATCAGTGAAGTCTTTTCTCTTTCTGTTGTCAATAGCTCTGCTGGATAGAAATATATCAATCACCTAGTGCTCTCACTTTTGAAATTAAATTAGTTCCAAAGGGATAGATCCTCAAGAGAATTTAAAGAGGAGTTGGAAGAATGTTAGTTGGTCATCTTTAAAAGTAATACAGTCTTATAAAGTTTTATGATAATTTTCACATAAAATTTAGTACAAAGATACTTTACAGTAAGTTTCTTATATGTATTCTAAATCTCTTTAGCTTAGTTATTTCATGTCTTTTATGCCTTGAATATTGGTTGACAGACAAGGTATCTATGCATAAACCACCTTCTGATATAAGGATTTCTGTATACCTTATTTTAGCAGTCTATTACAGCAGCTTCTTCTGAATATTTTAAGGTGATCAAACAATGAATACATACTCATTCTGATGGCTCTGTCCACTATTGCTGGAGGTGAAGGATTCGGTGGAACATATAAACTAACATTCTCCCACCCAGATTCCCATAACTCAGTTGAGGGCTTATAAGACAGTACATTAACCATCTTATCAACCAATCTCTGTTTCACATAAAATAAACATATGGGTATCATTAAATGCACCTTCAGATAAATGACTTTTGCAAATGACATTCAAGTACCATTTGTGTAGTGCATTTTTGCTGATAAAAACAAAGTAGCACAACTACAAATGCACTGATAAAAACTAAGACTGAACAGCAGTACCATTAACTAACAAAGTAATATTTTCTCTTTACTGTGTTGGGCCATTTAGTTATTAACCTATTGGAAATCTAGTTATATAATCATTTTACTCCCTAGTCAAACTTCATAGTTTTTGCAAGCTTAGCACTGACAAGTGATTTCATTATATTTGATTACCCACACCCAGATTGACTTAACTTCACTTGCACACCTAAAAGCCCTCTGAGTTTCTCAGATTCCATATTTGCACATTATAGCAACAGCTCCTTTAATTAATTAGCATGAACAGCAGTAACATGAACTGCTGAACAAAAAATAACAGCATTTTATGATCACAGGGAGACTTCCCCTTTTGCATGTTTATACCTTAGTTAACTTTTGTATGACTGTATTTCATTGTGAGGGGCTACTGGTGCAGTTGACAGTGCATGTTTCTTAAATTTTTGAGAATTGACACCATCATCTTAATGATAACAGATAAAGCAAATCCAGGATATGAAGCTATTAAGTTTTAGAAAAAAACATAACAGACTTCATGAACTGACTTTCCAGTAATAAAAGAAAATCATAAAAAAAAGTTCAAGGGAGATAGCATCATAAAGTGCAAGAGCACAGTGACACATTACTTCTGTTTCTGTCATTGTATTTGTTTTGGGAAAAGAAAACAAACTAGCAACTGCTTTTCCAAGAGGAATATTAATCTCTGAATAATTTTTACATTTGCTTTTTTTTGCCTACATGTTTGACACACCAGAAGTAGATATTAAGTGCAACCTACATGTAAAAAGTAAACCCAAATTTGATGCAAAAAATAAATGTACTAAAAATTTTTCCCTGCTGAACCATTTTTGTTCAAAAAAAATGTGAAAGCTTAGTCAGAGAATATACACTAACCATTGTAAAATACAAAATGCATGATCTCATCCATACAGCTCTTGGTGAAGATGCCGCTGAAGAATTAAAAGCAAGGTAACTGAAGTGTCATTTGACTCTAAAAGCAGCAGACACAATTTTAACACTTCTTTGCTAAAAATACCCTTATTATATCTTACAGTGTAATTTAATATATATTTATAATGTAGAAATTTTAATATATACTTATACTATGAAATACATATGAATATGTATATTCTCATCTACTCTCTCAAAATCCATTTGAGCAATGTCTAGCCTTCCTTGACCTTTGAAACTTCCTTATATTCTCTCTTTGCTGCTCATTTGGTAACCTAGAATAACATTTATCCAATGAGCTTAAGGTAGAATGCCAATATTTACTGAAAACAGTTACACTTGGGCTAAGATTGTCATTTCAGAATTTTGTATAATAGCATAGAAAGTGATGATAGGAACAAGTAAGGAGACTGGAAAAGGTAAATCAAATATATTACTTGCCATGTATATGATATGACAAGAAAAACTAAAGGGAGAGAAGGTAGAATTTCTCTATAGGCTTTTCTACTAACTCCCACCACATTGTGCTCTACATCTTTCTCTTGGGGTTCCATAGACTACTTCCTGCCCTATCCTCATCAATCATTAATTGTCCTCCCCTTTTATGTCTTGTACTATGTTGGAAGGTATGCATAGGCACTTTAATATTCCCATTTTAAAGTGGAAATGTTCTTTTGTAAAGTGTCTAGAGTGTCAGAGATTAGAAAGATTGTGGTAAGTGGGTCTCCTTTCCTCTTAAATGCTTCATTTGAGAGTAGGAGCCTTTTTACTACTCAGAGAAACATTACTACAACTGCCAATATAGAGTGAAAAAAATTATCACACACCCCACAGAGAAGGTTTGAGTAACTTTCTCTAAAGCAGCAGCAAGTATTTATTTCTCTCTCATTTCCTTCATCCTTCACGGGATTTTTTATCTTGATTAGTAGTACATCCCAGTGCATATCATACATTTTTCTATGAAATACCTGTCAGAAAACACACATTATCCTTTTAGTTCTTTCTTAGGAGAATGTAAAGACCTTACATTACTTGATAATTTAGGGCTTGTATGTCAAGGGATGGCTTGCACCACCTACCATTGCATTATTATCAGAATATTTGCAATGACTGAACGGATGCCACACTAATGATGATGCTAAAATCTCATCTACAGATCTAAGACTTAAAATTCCAGTTAATCTCACACAATACATGAAATTGTAGTTGTAGTGATAACAAGATAGTGGGAGTTACAAGGTAAAAAAGGTTGCTCTGCTACTCAGCATTTTGGAAGTCTATAGAACTAATTCATCAATCAGCAGGTCTTTCTGCCTATAATCTAGGAAGGGTTAACTCAATTCTGATAACTACCTAACTAGTTTATGCTCCATCCTCTGTACTTATGCAACACATTTTTAAGCATAAAATTCAATCCATCTGGGGGGGGTGGTCCTGGGTGGTTCGGTTGGTTAAGTGGCTGACTCTTGATTTCAGTTCAGGTCCTGATCTCATGGTTTCATTAGTTCGAGCCCTGCATGCTGTTCTGTGCTGACAGTGTGGAGCCTGCTTGGGATTCTCTGTCTCCCTCTCTCTCTGTCCCTCCCCTGCTTGTTCTCTCTCTCTCTCTCTCTCTCTCTCTCTCTCTCAAAAATAAATAAATAAGATAAAAAAATTTCATTCCATCCCACCCCAAACCCAGATACGCCTGTGGAAAATTCCAAGGGAAAATCTTTCTCTGAATGTTCCTCAGTTTCACATTTGTGTTTTAATTAAAAACATACATAGAATTTTCATACAAGCCTGTATTAATATGTCATTGTTGTCACACCACTTTTTAAAAAAGTAGAATAAAATGAAAAAAAGCAGAATTATGTTGCAGCCACATAAATGTATGGTGGTTCTATGCTAACATGCTTATTTGATAACCCTAAAAATGGAATAGTGAAAAAAAGAAAGGTAAGATCTAGTATTTGTATAGCCTGGTGAACTTTGTGCCATTCTTTTCTTTTTTGGGGATGGAGTGGAGGAGGGCTTAATTTAAGAAAACAACTTATTAGGTGACTTAACTGAAACTTTCAGGGATAGATTCAGGTATGGCTGGATCCAGGAATTCAAATAATATATACATTCAAGGTGTTTCTCTTCCCAGTTCCCTCATCTCCCTTCCCTTTGAAAACCTTGGGTTTTATTTAGACTTGGCTAAGTTTATCTGTTCCATTGCTCAAAATGTGGCAAGTCTAGGCTTAGTAGCAATTCCATCAGAAAGAGGATTTTGTCTTTGTGCCATTTTTAACACACACATTCTCTACCAGGATTATCCCTGTGTGATAAATAATAAAGGTATGATTAACCCATTTTATAAGTAGGGAAACAGCCTAGGAAAAGCTAATTAGATTGTTATTGATAATGGGTTCTAAAACACAGTAATCTTAACTCTCTCACTCATTATTCTCATTATCAATTCAAATTGATATTATCACTTTCAGCCTATACTGTAAAAATCTCTCATAGTCAGCTAACTAGGATATATATCTTAACTGTAATATTATCCTATGCAAAACAATGCAGCAGGATCTAGATGGAAGAAGGCTTCTCTCATTTGTAGTTACTTAACCAAAATAGTCTAAAACCAACTATAATTAATCACTTCTGCCTTAAAACTGCAGAGATTGGGGTAGTACTTATAAAAATTACACAAATACCATATAGCTCCCTTTTCTATTTATAACTGTATAGGGAAGCTGAAGTAGAAATAGAAAATTTTCAATTTGTGGCAAAACTTACATCATCCTATCAGAACAAGACCCTAGCATATCCTCTATTATGTGACTTTAGGCCAGATTCTTTACCATGGTCCATTAGCATAAAGTTTTATTTGTTCACCATAGGGAACTGCTTTCTCATTTAAAATAGCCATATAACAATCAACTTTTGAAATTAAAGTGACTTCAAAGAGAAACATTCTTTAGAATGTTATACAGACCTCCTCGGAGTCCCCTAATTTGATGATCCCCACAGTTTATAATTCACTTGTTTAATGTTTGAAAATTAACATTAGTAATATTCTGCATACTGAAGCTGGAATCTACTTACCTCAATAATGCAAATAGGTATTTGGACAACATTTTCACCAATTTCTCTTTTAAGAAAGCAGCATTTTAAAAGCATTCCTTCACTATTTCCCTATTGCACCATAAATGTTTAAGTCCTCTTATTTTCTTAAAAAAAATACAAATGGGGGCTGCTGGGTGGCTCAGTCAGTTAAGCATCACACTCTTCATCTCAGCTCAGGTCATGATCTTGGCACAGGTCATGATCTCACGGTTGGTAGAATCGAGCCCCTCATCAGGCTCTGTGCTGACAGCACAGAGTATGCTTGGAATTCTGTGTACCTCCCCTGCTTTCTCTCTCTCTCTGTCTGTCTCTCTCTCAACAAATAAATTTTTAAAAATACAAATGGATATCATGTTGATCTCAGCATTGGTGAGTAACCATTTAAAATGAGTGAGGCAAAACCTGCAACTCAAATCTTACAATCTCCTGCTAACTGTATTTCAACCCTCTATGGGAAATGCTGGATGTGGTCATTTTTAATGTTGTTCAAGTAAACATTAATGTCTTCCCATTACTTTCATTTTCATTTTCCTCCATATTTTGAGTGCACATTTTAATTCCTTTGAAATGAGGGATTTCTAGTGTTTTTCTATTAGTTTAACATACAAAAGGAATACTTAAAAGTTATAAAAGAAGAACTTAATTGTACTCTTGCTTTTCTTATTTTTAGAGAGAGAGAGCATGATCAGCGGGAAGGGATAGAGGGAGAGAAAGAACCGATCTCCCAACTGTGAGATCATGACCTGAGCCGAAATCAAGACTTGGGTGCTTAACCGACTGAGCCATCCAGGTGCCCCTTAATTGTACTTTTAAGTATTAAATTAAAATATCTGCAATATGCATCCTAAACAACACTCAAATAAATTTGACCTTTACAAAACATTTTATACCTTATTTACTTATGAAAGGTGAGTGATATAATTAATTTTAGATTTTTAGAGGAATGACATAAAAACATAAACAACTTACCACTTTTCATCGTGGAATTATCTATAATAAGTAGTGAACGAATCTGGAATTCCACATGTGAAACAAGTGCTTAGAATGACTTAGTATGTTTCCTAACAATCAATGTTCCATAGATACTAGTTTTTATTTATTCTTTTTTTCTTTTTGTTTCTCTTCTCTGCAGGAAAGTAGAATTTAAGTACATCTAGATCTTAGTGTGGCTCAACAGTTGCAGGTCTGTGTACTGGACACATGTGATTTTATTGACATTTTATAACTGGTCTGTGGGAGACACAATGAAGTAGTAGGAAGAGCACTAATCTAGTAGTCAGAATTATTTACTCTCTAACTCGGTTGCTAACCTTGAAGAGTCATTCAACCTCTCTCTGCCTTAATTTTAGTAAAATATTAATTATATTTGCCTAATCATCCTCATCAGAAAGTTAGATCCATACTTGTCAGAAAGTATGACAAATACAAGATATCATTATTACATTACCCTATAAAATATATATGACGTTATTATTTGTGTTTCCATGTGTAGATTTTAGTAAGAGTGAAATATTCGGCATAAAACTGATGTGTAAAACTTGCTTTAAAACATTCTCTTCAGTATATAGTTATGGCAAATATATTTTCATAATTTATCCTCAGAACACCAAGTACTGTGCCTTATGTAGCAAGTGCTTAATAAAAAATGAATAAATGAGTTAATATTTGAATGAATGAAATAAATCACCTTTTAAGGGTGGCTTACAAGGACTAGAAATTAAATAAAGGGGAAAAAGGTATATTAAAGAATTAATAAAAAAAAACAAAGTGAGCTAAAAGTGAGCAAGAGAGGTTGATATTCCACTGTGAGTAAGAAAAGACAGCCTATACTGATCTTTGTTTTGATTAAAGCATATATCAGAAATTTGGGGGGGGGCTAATAAAGTCAAGTGGTTACTATTTTCAAGAAACTTCCATTTTTTAAAATACCACATTATAAAATCAACACCAGATACTGCTAAAGATAACTCTAAAGCAATGCTTTCTCTAGACAAAAAGTAATAAAATGTTGTACTATTTTATTATCTTCCCATTTCTTACATTAGTGTACTTTCCCTACTTTCAGATTAGTAGCTCTGTATTTTTACTACTGTACTAATGACAAACTGGACCCTAAACTATTATCACTTATTTGATTTGGGAATGCCACATTCTGAACAAGTTTCCACAATTTAAGTAGATCTCATACAATTAATTGAATATTTAATTTGGGTTGAACCTAAGACTGAAGTGGAACATTAACCAGCACAGTGTTTTATCTCTCTCTTATTCAGGTTTGGAAAACATGGCCTTTCAGATGTGATCTTATCTAGTGCCAAATAATATAGTGCCCATTAATTAAACAACTTAAATAAAACATGAAACTAAATACTTAGTTGGAGAAATCATTTATAAAATATTGCCATTAATTCATGAATAATGTAGCTACCCCAGGGGCACCTGGGTGGCTCAGTCGGTTAAGCAGCCAACTCTTGATCTTCACTCATGTCATGATCTCACAGTTCATGAGATTGAGCCCTATGTCAGGCTCTGTGCTGACAACACAGAGCCTGTTTAGGATTCTGTCTCTCCCTCTCTGTCCCTGCCCCTCCCTCACTCATGCCCATGTGCACTCTCTTTCTCAAAATAAATAAAATTTAAGAAAGGAAAAAAGTAAGGTAACTACCCCAAAATAAATGTTTGATAGCCCAAAGTATGCCTGTGATGAAGCCTATCAGTTCTTAGGAAAATCCCATGTTTTTTTTTTAAGTTTTTATTTAAATTCCAGTTAGTTAGTAATAAACTGTATAATATTAGTTTCAGGTATACAATTTAGTGATTCAACAATTACATACAACACCTGGTGCTCATCACAAGTTCACTCCTTAATCCCATTGTTTATATGAGTGACTAAGTGGTGAGGAAACACTTGGAAGAAAACATGAACCCTGGGTAAGAAAAATATTTTTTCTCTAAACATAAATTCAATCTTCAAAAACATAATAGACTCATTTATTGGCTTTCATCTTTGCTTCCTGAAAATATAGGCTTCCAGTTATGGAATGAATGAGTCACAAGAATAAAAGGCACAGAATAGAGAATACAGTCAATGATATCGTAATAGCCTTGTATGGTGACAGATGGTAGCTACACTTGTGGTGAGCATAGCACAATATATAAAGATGTTGAATCACTATGTTTTACACCTGAAGCTAGTGTAACATTGTGTGCCAACTATACTCAAATAAAAAAAAATTAAATAAATACACAATGAGAAGTTACTTATAAATAACCATTCTGTCAGGGAAGGAAATCTCATCCTGAGGGGAAATTGCAATTATTAGTAAAGATTTTGGCACAGAGAAAATGGTGTGGATCTATATTCACATTTTATATTATAAAGGGGGGGAAACCTTTCTAAATGCCTTGCTTATTAGGCTAGTAATTCATTTCACTGCAGGTTGTAAAGATGTAGCACATGCACAAGGGGCTCATAAGGATATTTTAGAGTTAGAAAATATCATTTATACTATTTTTATATTGTCAATATCACCTGTAGAGAATAAGATTAAACTTTACACTACTGTAAATCTACAGTTTTGCTCACCTTTGTGTAATTTTGTTTTTAATAGAATAAAACTCACATGAGTGAATATATGTTTAAGGGATAAGCCTAATAAAATAATAGATTTATTGCACAGAGATTTATTAAATTCTTGAACATATATAGCACAAAAAATACTGTAAAGCCAGTTAGTGGTTTTCAGTGAAGTTCATTGAATAGATTTTAGGTTTTCTTTGTTGTAATGAAATTTTGACCAGGTCTTATTGTTTTTTCTGTGCAGCCTGAACACTGATGACGGAACTCCAACTGATCATAAGCACGAATAGAGTGCTGTAGCAGTTACCTGCTTATCTAGTGCTGTAATTCTTTAGAATTAATACTCAAATTCTTAAAATATGGAACCTTCAATTGCTATTTGTTCATTACTGATAAATAGAACCTTGCCCGTACAGGAAAAATGTGCTAGAGAATGGGCTTCACAAGTTTTTAAGGAATAATCATAATGATGATAGAACATGATACTTTACACTTCTATAACCCCTTTCTTCCATGGAGCTCATAGTGCTTCATAAACGTTATCACAGTAATCCACACAGCATCCTAGTGGGGTAAGCAGGTGCTAGAATTTTTAAGACAGAGAAAATGCTATTTCTAAATGGTGTGACAGAAATTTAAATGTAGACCCACTTAAGCTGTTATTACTATGAAATAGCTTTATATTTGCCTGACCTGGGATTTAATAGGAAGTATGTGAGGAGATAACGCATTTGTGCAAATGACCAATATTTGTTATCACTGCTTTGGAGCTCACTTTTCTAAAAAAAAAAAACAAAAACAAACAAACAAAAAGCACGTTACCTGTAGTGTTCTCCAAGGGAATATAGACAAATCTAGTTTGTAGATTTTACCATACCTAGTTCTTCCTTTGATCTGTTGATGGTAAAGCAAGTCATTTAATCTCTACTAGCACATTCATTATTTGTAAAGAAGGCAATAATAAAAAATATAGCCAAGCTACTAAAAATACCCCTTTTATTCTTTTCTGCTCTCCTCCTATCTCCAATCCTGCTTCCTCTTTATTAATTAATCAACAACTAACCAGACTGAAAAATGTATAGACATAAGAAAGGAAAAAGGCAGATATGATGGATCGGTAACATCATGATTATTTTCCGTTGTTCACCTCCTGATCTAGATATGACCAGATGCCTAAGATGTTCCAGTAATTAGAAACAAATGGGTCATTTGTCCGAATTGTCCAGGAAATTCCCACAAATATTTTTAACCATTTACTTAATGGAGACATGACTAAAGACCTGTCATCATTATGGTGGCAATACCTGTCATCATTGCGTTCATGCCTCTTAAGAATCTAATAAAGTAGTATTCCAATGTGTTAAGTGGCATCTAGTGATAAAAAAATTTTAATGTCTCATCCTATAATGCCCTCCTTACACCAAACAAAATCTAATCTGTTATGTTATTTTTACAACTGCCTAGAATTAAATTCTGATGTGACAAAAACACCACTTTTCTTATGTAAAAGGCCAATTCTGTGTTTAATCCATTCTCCAATAATCAGTTCCCTGTGGAAGTACATGCAATTTCTGTTGTAATGACCACCTACTCTACACATTTTAAAATGTTACATTAATTAATATTAATGTGACAATTCAGTCATTCCATACTCTGAAAAAATTTCTTCTAAGACACAGGAATTTGGCTTCTTGTGCTCTTGATAGTCTGTAGAAGGTCTACTTGTGTAGAGTAGGTGTGCTACTTTAACCTAATTCAGTGAAATAAGATCAGAAACAAGTCATGGACAGAGGCAAATAAAATTTTTAAAACTTGTTTTAATATCAAATATCTGAATTTAATAATAAAAAGTTATGACTAAAAATATAACATCCAGAAATGTCTCATTATTTGATAGTCAAACAGCATAAAAACAAACTAATGTCTTTTTACAAATAGATATGTTTAATTCATTTTGATTGAACTATAAGAAATCCTCATATGTTTTGTTCTAGTCCTTTCCCACATATTTGCCTTTTTGTAACACCTTATTTTAGCTTTTTCCTTTCATAAGCTTAAGATGTATGACACAGAAAGCCAATCTCACACTTTCTGAGTTTGTAACAACTTGGTGTGGCCTTTTAAACATAACTGATCAGCAGAAGCTCATACTCAGACTCTTGTGCCATGGTGCATGTCCATGTCTGGCAGTGCTGTATAAATGGAAGGACTATATGGGCCAAATTTTTAATGGTCACATTTGTGTATGTCACATTCACCCTTTTACTTATCTGGTAAATCTTAATGGAATAAACTGTGTCAGCTCTTCCCAGATGTCATTGTGTACCACTCCTTATAAATTTCCAATCTCCATAACATTCCTCTAGAGAGGTTTTGTTGGTTGCTTTTCCTGATCTTTAATCTTATTTATATCTAGGGTGCATATTATAGAATTTCTTTTGGAAGTCAAGTACAAATCCTGTTAAAAACATGAGACATTTAATTACTAATTAGCTGTTTCCTGTTCCTAATGAAGTGAGCATGCTGGGTTTGGATTGAAATTCAGCTTTTGCTCTCCTCTATTTATGGTTCCAGATGTTTTCTTTTATCTAAGAGTTTACTTTGACAGCTACTACTAAATGATTAATCACTCATTATAGCTAAAATGTATTTTGAAATTGAAATGTGGCAAACTTTGAGATTGTTCCAAGGATCAGTATCAGTTAGCAGGTCAATATTGGCTTTTTCCTGATGATCACTCAGTATTGGTATATGTAAAACAATAACAGAATATGTGTCAGCATTATACAGCATGCTGCACAAGAATCTATTTTGATACTCTCCTCCAAATTAGGAGAAAAATTTTACTACTATGAAATCTTAATTTATTGTATTCTGGGTAGAAACATTGATTCATATTAATACTGTCTTCTTCTTGTTAGCCTAGTTTTACTTTGGATTTCAGCTGCTGTGGAAATAGTTCCTGATAGGCCTTGTAAACCAGCACTTTTAATGAAGGTTGTGGGCAGATATGTTTGTCTGTTTTTATAAAGGCAGTAATTAAACATAATAAAGAAAAGAGGTTTTTAAGAAACCATTTTTCTAAAGGGTAAATGGTGATTGCTTTTTACCATTTGTTACTGGGTTTATGGACCTTTTCTATAAGATATTATTTTGTTTTGCCATTGCTTTCATGTTTGTAATGTTCACAATTTATATTGCATGATTTAAACTTTAGCTACATTGTATAAAATTCAATCCTGATAAAATGACCATTTTCCATTTGAGGCTGAAGAGCTTTTCTTTGACCTTTAAGCTGTGTGTACAGAAGATGAGGTAGAATGGAAAATTGAGCAGGTATCTGGTGAATTTTATCAAATATCTGTGCTCAGATGCCACAAAGGAATCTAAGCAATTCTCCAGGCTGACAGACTACTTAACAATTCCCCCAAATTCAACCTATTTTTCTTCTGGTCCTAGGAAAAATTCAGGTGAATTCCACAGACTCTTTGGCAAAATATCTGGTTGCCGTTTAATGAAGTTTGACCCTCTAGATCATCTAACACAGACTTTTATTATTCTCTTACCTTATCATACCTTTATTTTTGGTTCTGAGGTATTATCCAGAAAATTCCAGCGACTCCCCACAATACCTCTATAGAGAAAGAATAAATATTTTAAATATTTTATACAAAAGGCATAAAAAGTGTATATTTTCCTCCTGGCAATGCTAAACTTTGACTAGACTGAATTAATATTTTAGACTAGAAATATCAGTCCAACAATGATAATGTACTCTCTTTCATGTGTGAAGTTGATACATTTGACTCACAAACACAGACTTTAGGTGTTTCTTAAGCATGGGTGATGGATTTGTACATTAGGTGTTTCTTAAGCATGGGTAATGGATTTGTACATCCATACTTTCTTTCCTGATTCTTCTTTTGTGACAAAAGGTGAATTGTTATGAGGTAGCTGGATAGAGACTCAGCCCATAAGCCATGGCTATGGAAGAGAGCAAGGTTACACAAAAAGATGTAGAATTGCTGTTTGAAAATTGTTTCCAAATATAATTTTTATCCACAGAAACAAATATGGATGGTATGGATTCTTATGATTGTCAACATTTAAGTAGATACTGGTTTGACCAAACACGTGGTTAAATTGATACTCATAATTAGTCTGCCTTCATGCAGTATACACAGTTTCAGGGTTAAGCTTAGGAGGGGAAGTTATAAATGTACAATGCTATCATTACCTTAGATGATAACCATACACTCCTTCTTCCTTGTTGTGGTAAACCATAGGGATCTCAAACATACCATTATGTACAAAAAGAAAAATTTTTGTGGATTACTATAAACATCACGGTTTATGAAATTAGTCTTATCAGTCTTCAAGGTCTTCAGTGCTGTGGGAAGTGGAGACACTATAGCAAAAAACTTGAAAGATCTTTAAAAACTGACACTTTACCTATAGAAATGTTAAGAAATTTTAAATTTTACCAATCTAAATCAAGTCTCTTACATCAGATTATTTGGATTCCTGAAAATAGAAGTTCAGTATTTTTAAGCACATATGAGAATTATTTCTCAGAAGAACTAACTTGTTTTTTAAGGAGGTAGCTATTACTGTTTAGCAATGGCATAACAGTTTTATTTAGCATGAAAGGTCTTCGCTGGCTTTACATAAATGAAGATGCTTCTGATTCCAGTTTATCTCTGAAACTATTCAACATGGAGTTATTTCAATTGCGTTTATAGCAAAGCTTTGTTTACTGAAGCATTTATTCAATCTATATTACATTTTAAAAAATGAACATGTGTACAGTTTAAATGCAATGATGTAACTTTGTCCTTGCATTCAGTTGATCAGTTTAAGAATATGAGCTAAGTCCTAATGGGTAAAGTAACCTGACCATATTTGAGGCTTTTCTATGCTCAATTCAGCTTGGCTTTTTGTATTTTAAGGGGAAAAATGCAGTAGTGTGTTAGAGATTAGAAACATGTATGGTTTCTCTGTTCTATCATATATTAAGTTAAAGTACACCTTCTTTGTTAAAAATGTACTTGCTCACTTCAGTATAAATAAAAGCATTTGACTTTGTCAATTGTCACTGAGTTTTTATTTTCAAATTTCAAACTGCAGTCATTGAAGTAGAGTCATAGTGCAAATCAAAATTCAGGAACTAGGTTGGTGTTTGCAAAGCTTCCTTTTGTTTGGTTCTTTCCAAACAAATATGAACATACATCTTATTTCAGTTCACTTGTTTAAACAGGCCAATATCCGTGTCTTCAGTTGTTCTATTGAGACATATTAGATTGCCTTTTCCTGGCTGTGTGTGCTTAGTGAACCTGTTTTTAGGAGGAAAGGCTGTACTGGGAAGCAAAAAGAATGTAGTGAAGCAAAGACTGGAAAATCATTTCTGAACATCTATTATTTCTAAAAAGTTTCTTCTTGAGAACTACCTGCAGTGGAGAACAAAAAAAAAAATGGAAAAGGCATCTAACTATTCTGTCCCAAAGAAATTTCTGTACATCCAAATATTCATTGTAGCCTAATGAAAAACCAAGGCCAGAATTTTTAAAAGCCTAATGAAAAAACAAACTGAAACCATGGCCCTGCCTTAGTTTATCTAAAATGTTTTCACTTTCTCTTCGGTTCATTTCCACTAAAATCCTTGAGTCCATCCAAATTCCTGTCCAATAAGGAACCTCTCAGTTATTCCTACACATTACCATTCTGCTACTCACCTGGTCTTGTAAAAGTTGTGTTGTATTTCACAGTATTTCTAGCTGGCTCACCACAGACTTTAGGTCTTCTAGTTTGGAACCATATTGCTTACTTCCATATGTTTCCTCTCACCATCTTTGTTTATTGAAGTTTAAAGAGTACTGAGGAGACTTTAAGTTCTTTCTCTGCTCTAGAGGAGAAAGGCCACTATGGGTTTTTTTTGTTGGCTAAGCAGGCCTGCTCTGGTAGTACGACCTCTCCCCCACCATAACACGATAAGAAGGGTACCAAATAGTCAATCGCATGATATGCAGTGTTGCATTATTTACAGCTTAATGTAATGATCATAGGAAGCCTGTGCCCTTTGCTGCCCAACTCCCAGGGGTGTAGGTGCCAAATCTGACTATAGTTTAACCCCATCTGGTAGCAGTTATCCACACTGGCTTGACATTGTTGGGTCAATTTGAATCTGAGTCTGGTGGACTGGTTGGATTTCTTGGGAAGTAGAAGCACCTATGGGAATCTACTGGTTATTTGAAGTTCACTCATTGGCCTTTGTGGGGAGAATGGAATGGGATAGGAAAACAGTGAGATTGAAGCCCACCCTGCACCTTCATGTTTCCTGGAATAGAATTGCTTTCCATTTCAATGCAAATGTTTGACTACCCTTCCGCAACCTCCTCCTCACCACTACCTCCCTCATCAGCATAAGAACCTTAACCTAGAGAAAAAAGCTGGTACAAGATAGGGATTCTTTCATTGCAGGCCAGTGGTTTCCCTGTATTTCAACTCTTTCTTAGAGTAAACTGTCTTCTAGTGTTGGGAAGATCAATGTTACATCATTCCCCCCTCTGTGGAGATCCTACAATTTTCATTCATCCTGAGACTGGCTAGATATCTGCTGCATGAAAACTTCAGAGACTCTAACCTCAAGTTCACTGCTTATGCAGTAACAGTGGGGGAACACAACTGCTCATACCTCCATAGGTGTATAATCATAGTATCTTCATATATAATTATAATTCTAGTATAAGGATGTCCCCATATCTTTCAAAGCACTTAACAGTTTTGGAGATCCAATTGTTGTCACGCTTCCCAACTGATCATGTACAAATGAATGTCAGGGGATTTAGTCATGAAAGCCCCCGTCCATCAACAAATACCAATATTGTGCCTTCTTACTCAGGGAAAAGTGACTCTGGATGATGTTCAAAAAATAGCTTATAATAGAATCTTAGATTAATAGATGAGTAGGAGGATCTTTGAATACCATCAATAGCCTGATACCTCGATGTAGGCACACAGTTAACATATGAACAATTATAATGCCAACAAGGCTACTTTTTTGTTAGATTTTAGTATTTGAAAGCACAAAACTGATACTGAAACAAAATTTTGCCACTTCAAATTGCACTTCATGGAGGAAAACTACCCCCAATCATAAACACAGCTAAGACACTCATTATTAAAAAATCATAGAAATCCATCAGGTGTTACTGGTAATGTAAAATTAATCAGCATGGATTCATTCCTGTTTGAACTCATGTGCATGCATGTGTGTTCACACACAGTATATACACAAAAAAACACATCTGCTTTTCTTTCTCAATGAGTTACTAAAAGTAAATCTGAACGTTTTAAAAATTTCACATGATTCAATTCTCTCTGGAATAATATGTGCAGCTAATTTATGATGTATAAAAAGATGTTGTAGACTCTAAGTCTAAAGTTCTCTTTTGGCCAGCAAAAGAGTGGGTGCAGGTTTAAAGTGAGAGATGGCTAATATCTGGGAAAAGACAAGGCCCCAAATAAGGGTCCTTGTCCCGTTTTTATTAGGATCAGAAATATTACAAACATGGTTATGGACGTGCACAAAGGGACAATGAATCTGTGATCATTAACTTGTGGACGTGAGGGAAAGGGGGTCTTGAGGATATTTGTGGTTAGGGGTTTGGGTTAATGCAAAACAAAATCCGGGTGCCGGGCAGTCTGGAGGAAGGTTGTTTACAGCAGACATGAGGAAGCACCTCTGTTTATCTTAGCTAGCCTAGGGGATGAGACAGGGGAAATAACCTCAGGGTTGACAAGGCACCTTTTCTTTTGTTAACCATCTCCACTCTGGGCTGTTTTGCCTGCAACACCGCAGTCCACAGTCCCATTCACCAATTTACCTAACCTGGCCTTATTCCCCTGTGAAAGCAGCTTTCTGCTATAGTACTAAATTTGGGGTGTTTTCACCCTAAATATCTAATCTTGTTCATTTCATATTCCTATGTATTGGGCATCTTTGTGCCATTTCTATTTCAGGCCTTTGCCTCTACCTCTCAATTTTGGGGTGCCTTTGCACCTCCCTATTCCAGGCATTTTTGTGCCCTACTATTCTCGGGTGTCTTTGCAACCCCTATTCATGGAGTGCTAATCTGGTTTACTCAAACTCGGGTGTGAGCATTTTATGACTTTGTATTACTTTATGCCTTGTTAACCCATTGGTGTAAGTCTGGGGGATTCCTAAGCTTATCCCCCACAAAAAGAAAGGTATTAGGGTAGTTAGCTATCATTGGGAAGGGTGGAAATAAGTTTATATATTAAATGCCTAGATGTTGATAATAATTCTGAAACACAGCTCTTTAATAGTTTAAAGTCCCTTCTCTTGACTCACAATGTCCATGTGAGATTTCCCCCTTTTTCAACTTATCTCAGTTAAATTGCAATCTTTCTCTACAGTTTCTAGTTTTAAATTAACAATAACAGAACTGAGAACACAGACCTGGGACCCTGTTTTAAGTCATGATACATTAGAGAAATACAGGAAATAGGAATTTTAGGAAGGCAAATACACTGATTTAGCAATAGTAGGGCTGCCTAGAATATCTGGGCATATTTATTAAAATTATTAGAATTGACTTATACCTCATCAACAACTTCCCTTACCTATTTAAATCAGAGAGCTATGGTAACTAGTATGCACTACAATAAATGCAAATGCAGTTAAACTCAACTAATGAACTCTTTAGGCCATGTCATGAGAATTCATTATGTTATGATGGGAGGAATGTTTCTTCATCTTTGGATGACTTTTTTTTGGTAGAAAGCTAAGCCAATAATACAGTAAATTTATGATAAAAAATATACAATAGGTAGCAATAAACATAACAGGAACCCATTTGAGAGATGAATCTGAAAGCAGCGTGGGATGGATTGAACAGAGATGGTACAGGAAGAGAGACAGTTACCTGTCATAAAATAACATTAAAAAACATGTTTTCTGTTAAGTTTCTCAGGATCCACATAAGAGTGAAAACCCATGGGGGAGGGGAAGGAAAAAAAAAGAGGTTAGAGTGGGAGAGAGCCAAAGCATAAGAGACTGTTAAAAACTGAGAACAAACTGAGGGTTGATGGGGGGTGGGAGGGAGGGGAGGGTGGGTGATGGGTATTGAGGAGGGCACCTTTTGGGATGAGCACTGGGTGTTGTATGGAAACCAATTTGACAATAAATTTCATATATTGAAAAAAAAATTAAAAAAAACATGTTTTCCTCTACATATTTCTAATTTAAAAGCAGTATTCCTTGTAGTTAGGGATGACACACTTGTTATCAGTTTTTACTGATGTTTAAAATCTTAGTGAATTATGAAAACATGACTTATTCTCAGGATTGATCAATATGAAGAAAGGTTTAATATTTGGATTTAAGCCTCTACAAACATCAATAAAATCATTTGCCATAGAAAGTTTTATTTGAAATAAACCTTTCAACTGAAGACTTAGTCAACTTAATTCTTACACCTTTACTAATACAGGCAATCCTTGAATACTAAATGGCATAGCAAGGATCATCTTTTATTTATGAACGATGGCTCCAGCTTTCCCTCATCTCCTTTCCTACCACTCAAAGTTTCACTCCTTTTGCTACTTTATTTTTTTTTATTTTTTTTTATTTATTTATTTATTTTTTTTTATTTTTTTTTTCCTTTTGCTACTTTAGATGTAGGCTGTTCTACCACTTTGACATGCTCCCACTGAACCCTCACTCACCCTCTGCCACCTAAACTTCCTTGTCCAGGCTAACGCCAACGTCAGACCTTCTACAACATTCACGGTCCCATGAAACTCTTTGTCTCATCACTCAATAGACTGAAATGATGAAATAATTCCATATCTTGCTACTAAGGATACACTGGTTGTTATATCATTTGGGTCTATTATGGAAATCATAATGAGGTCATTTTTTCCTTGTGGAAAATATTGTTAGATTTGATAAGTAGCTGGAAGTTTTAAAGCAGTGATGGTTCTATCTATAGATCAGCTATTCCATTAGTTTAATTGTATTTCTTGTTGGTTTAAGAAGGTAAACATTACAAATGACAAGACTGATATAAAAATGTAGTTTTTATTCTGAACAAAGAAATCATTGAAATTCTTGAACACATTCTATTTGAAAATCAGAAGTTGCTTAGAAGTAATACCACATAATTAAACTTTAAAAGTGAAGAAGAGGGGCGCCTGGGTGGCTCAGTCGGTTAAGCGTCCGACTTCAGCTCAGGTCACGATCTCGCGGTCCGTGAGTTCGAGCCCCGCGTCGGGCTCTGGGCTGATGGCTCAGAGCCTGGAGCCTGCTTCCGATTCTGCGTCTCCCTCTCTCTCTGCCCCTCCCCCATTCATGCTCTGTCTCTCTCTGTCTCAAAAATAAATAAAACGTTAAAAAAAAATTAAAAATAAAATAAAATAAAATAAAAGTGAAGAAGATAAGGTACATAAATAAATTTCTCAATGACTAAAATTATTTTTTTGTTTAATAGTCACTGTGCTGTACGTTACATCCTAGAACTTACTTATAACTAGAAGGTTGTTTTTAATGTATTTTTTAAATTATTATCCAAGGTTTATATATATGTAGTTATATATATAGTTATATACATATAATATATATAGTTATATACATATTATATATATAATATATATAGTTATATACATATTATATATATATATTATATATATATATATATAGTTATATATAACAATATATAGTTAACATATAGTGTAATAATGATTCCAGGAATAAAATTTAATGATTCATGATTCATCACTTACATATAACACCCAGTGCTCATCCCAAGTGCCCTCCTTAATGTCCATCGCCCATTTAGCTCATCCCCTCACCCAACACCCTGCCAGCAAACCTCAGTTTTTTCTTTGTATTTAAGAGTCTCTTGTGGCTTGTCTATCTGTTTTTATTTTTGCTTCCTTTCCCCTATGTTCATCTATTTGGTTTCTTAAATTTCATGTATGAGTGAAATCATGATAACTTTTTTCTCTGACTGACTTATTTCACTTACCATAATACACTCTAGTTCCACCCACATTGCTGCAGATGGTAAGAATTCATTCTTTTTTTTAAATTAACTTTATTTTTTATTTTTTTAAATTTACATCCAAATTAGTTAGCTTATAGTGCACCAATGATTTCAGGAGTAGATTCCTTAGCCCCTTACCCATTTAGCCCATCCACCCTCCCACAACCCCTCCAGAAACCCTCAGTTTGTTCTCCATATTTATGAGTCTCTTCTGTGTTGTCCCCCTCCCTGCTTTTATATTATTTTTGTTTCCCTTCCCTTATGTTCATCTGTTTTATCTCTTAAAGTCCTCATATGAGTGAAGTCATATGATTTTTTGTCTTTCTCTAATTTCACTTAGCATAATACCCTCCAATTCCATTCACGTAGTTGCAAATGGCAAGATTTCATTCTTTTTGATTGCCGAGTAATACTCCATTGTGTGTGTGTATATATATATATATATATATATATATATATATATATATATCTCACATCTTCTTTATCCATTCATCCATCGATGGACATTTGGGCCCTTTCCATACTTTGGCTCTTGTTGATAGTGCTGCTATAAACATGGGGGTGCATGTGTCACTTCAAAACAGCACACCTGTTTCCTGTGGATAAATGCCTAGTAGTGCAATTGCTGGGTTGTGGGGTAGTTCTATTTTTAATTTTTTGAGGAACTTCCATACTGTTTTCCAGAATGGCTGCACCACCTTGCATTCCCACCAACAATGCAAAACAGATCCTCTCTTTTCCGCATCCTTGCCAACATCTGTTGTTGCCTGAGTTATTAATGTTAGCTATTCTGACAGGTGTAGGGTGGTATCTCATTGTGGTTTTGATTTGTATTTCCCTGATGATGAGTGATGTGGAGCATTTTTTCATATGTTGGTTGGCCATCTGGATGTCTTCTTTGGAGAAGTGTCTATTCATGTCTTTTGGCCATTTCTTCGCTGGATTATATATTTTTTGGGTGTTGAGTTTGATAAATTCTTTATAGATTTTGGGTACTAACCCTTTATCTGATATGTCATTTGCAAATATCTTCTCCCATTCCTTTGGATGCCTTTTAGTTTTGCTGATTGTTTCTGCTGTTTCGCTGTGCAGAAGCTTTTTATTTTGATGAGGTCCCAGTAGTTCATTTTTTCTTGTTTCCCTTGCCTCTGGAGACATGTTGAGTAAGAAGTTGCTGTGGCCAAGATCAAAGAGGTTTTTGCCTGCTTTCTCCTCAAGAATTTTGATGGCTTCCTGTCTTACATTGAGGTCTTTCATCCATTTTGAGTTTATTTTTGTGTATGGTGTAAGAAAGTGTTCCAGGTTCATTCTTCTGCATGTCGCTGTCCAGTTTTCCCAGCACCACTTGCTGAAGAGACTGTCTTTATTCCATTGGATATTCTTTCCTGCTTTGTCAAAGATTAGTTGACCATACGTTTTGGGGTCCATTTCTGTGTTCTCTATTCTGTTCCATTGATCTGAGTGTCTGTTCTTGTGCCAGTACCATACTGTCTTCTATTCTGTTCCATTGATCTGAGTGTCTGTTTTTGTGCCAGTAGCATACTGTCTTGAGGATTACAGCTTTGTAGTATTGCTTGAAGGCTGGGATTGTGATGCTTCCTGCTTTGGTTTTCCTTTTCAAGAATGCTTTGAATATTCTGGGTCTTTTCTGGTTCCACACAAATTTTAGGCTTATTTTTTCTAGCTCTGTGAAGAAGGCTGGTGTTATTTTGATAGGGACTGCATTGAATATGTAGTTTGCTTTGGGTAGTACTGACATTTTAACAATATTTGTTCTTCCTATACAGGACCATGGAAGTTTTTTTCCATTTTTTGGTGATTTCTTAAATTTCTTTCATAAACTTACTATAAGTTTCAGTGTATAGATTTTTCACTTCTTTGGTCAGATTTATTCCTAGGTATTTTATGTTTTTTCGTGCAACTGTAAATGGGATCAATTCCTTGATTTCTCTTTCTGTTGCTTCGTTGTTGGTTTATAGACATGCAACCAATTTCTGTGCATTGATTTTATATCCTGCAACTTTGCTGAATTCATGAATTGTAGCAGTATTTTGGTGGAATCTTTTGGGTTTTCCATATAGAGTATCATGTCATCTGCGAAGAGTGAAAGTTTGACCTCCTCCTGGACAATTTGGGTGCCTTTTATTTCTTTGTGTTGTCTGATTACAGAGGCCAAGACTTCCAATACTATGTTAAATAACAGTGCTGAGAGTGGACGTCCTTGTCTTGTTCCTGACCTGAGGGGGAAAGCTCTCAGTTTTTCCCCACTGAGGATGATATTAGTGTTGGGTCGTTCATATATGGCTTTTATGATCTCGAGGTATGCTCCTTCTATCCTTACTTTCTTGAGGATTTTTATCAAGAAAGGATGCTGTATTTTGTCAAATGCCTTCTCTGCATCTATTGAGAGGATCATATGGTTCTTGTCCTTTCTTTTATCGATGTGATGAATCATGTTAATTGTGATATTGAATGAGCCCTGCATCCCAGGTATATATCCCACTTGGTCACGGTGAATATTTTTTTTAATGTATTGTTAGAGCTGGTTGGCTATTATCTTGTTGAGAATTTTTGCATCCATGTTCATCAGGGATATTGGTCTATATTCTGCTTTTTAATGGGGTGTCTGGTTTTGGAATGAAGGTAGTCCTGGCTTCATAGAAAGAGTTTGGATGTTTTCCTTCCATTTCTGTTTTCTGGAACAAGTTCAAGAGAATAGGTGTTAACTGTTCCTTAAATGTTTGGTAGAATTCCCCTGGAAAGCCATCTGGCCCTGGACTCTTGTTTTTTGACAGATTTTTTTTTATTACTAATTGGATTTCCTTACTGGTTATGAGTCTGTTCCAATTTTCTATTTCTTCCTGTTTCAGGTTTGGTAGTGTGAATGTTTCTAGGAATTTGTCCATTTCTTCCAGATTGCCCATTTTATTGACATATAATTGCTTATAATATTCTCTTATTATTGTTTTTTTCTGCTATGTTGGTTGTGATCTCTCCTCCTTCATTCGTGATTTTGTTTATTTGGGTCCTTTCCTTTTTCTTTTTGATCAGACTGGCTAATGGTTCATCAACTGTGTGAATTCTTTCAAAGAACCAGCTTCTGGTTTCATTGATCCGTTCTACTGTTTTTTTGGTTTTGATACCATTAATTTCTGCTCTAATCTTTATTATTTCCTGTCTTCTTCTGGTTTGGGGTTTTATTTGCTGTTCTTATTCCAGCTCCTTAAGGCGTAAGGTTAGTTTGTGTATCTGAGATATTTCTTCCTTCTTTTGAAAGGCATGGATTGCTATATACTTTCCTCTTATGACCACCTTTGCTGTGTCCCAGAGGTTTTGGGCTGTGGTGTTATCATTTTCATTGACTTCCATACACTTTTAAATACCTCCTTAACTGCTTGGTTAGCTCATTCATTATTTAGTAGGATGTTCTTCAGTTTCCAAGTATTTACATTTCCCAATTTTTTCTTGTGGTTGATTTCAAGTTTCATAGCATTGTGTTCTGAAAATACACAAGGTATGATCTTGGTCTTTTTGTACTTACTTAGGGCTGATTTGTGTCGCAGTGTATGGTCTATTCTGGAGAATTTTCTATGTGCACTGGAGAAGAATGTATGTTCTGCTGCTTTAGGATGAAATGTTCTGAATATATCTGTTAAGTCCATCTGGTCCTGTGTGTCATTCAAAGCCATTGTTTCCTTGTTGATTTTTTGATTAGGTGATCTGCCCATTGTTGTCAGTGGGGTCTTGAAGTCTCCTACTATTATGGTATTACTATTGATTAGTTTCTTTATGTTTGTGACTAATTGATTTATATATTTGGGTGCTCCACATTTGGCGCATAAATGTTTACAATTGTTAGGTCTTCTTGATTGGTGGATAGATCCCTTGATTATGATATAATGCCCTTCTTCATCTCTTGATACAGTATTTATTTTAAAGTCTAGATTGTCTGATATAAATATGGCTACTCCGACTTTCTTTTGTTGACCATTAGCATGATAGATGGTTCTCCATCCCCTTATTTTCAATCTGAAGGTATCTTTAGGTCTAAAGTGGGTCTCTTATAAACCACATATAGATGGATCTTGTTTTCTTATCCATTCTGTTACCCTATGTCTTTTGATTGGAGCATTGAGTCCATTGACATTTAGAGTGAGTACAGAAATATATGAATTCATTGCCACTATGATGCTTGTAGAGTTGGAGTTTCTGTTGGTGTTCTCTGGTCCTTTGCCATCTTTGTTGCTTTTGATATATGTATGTATATATATATATATATATATATATATATATATCATTTGAGAATTTCTTCACTGAAGAAGACTAAAGTGAAATGATGGTGGTAAAATGGAATTTGAAAAAATATACACAGAACTAAAGAATATAGTAGAGAAAATTAAAGTATTTTTATTAAATATTAAAAATAAAAATGAATTTTTTCTCTTTATATATTCAATAAAAAGAAAAGAAACAAAAAAGAGAAAAAAAGAAAAAAGAAGAAAAAAGGAAAGGAAATCGTTTGAAAATTTGAAAAAGTGAATACACTGTAGTAGACTAAAATAAAATGATGGAATTAAAATAGAATTTGAAAAAAATTACATAAAAGCAAAATATAGTAAAAAAATTAAAAAAAATATTTTAATAGAAATTGAAGGTAAAAATGAAGTTTTTCTCTTTCTGCATTCAAGAAAAAGAAAAAAAAAGAAAGAAAGAAAAAAGAAAAAGAAAAAAGGTGATTGTTTGAAATTTGAAATGGTGAATATACTGAAGTTGACTAAAATAAAATGATGAAAGCAAAATAGAATTTGAAATAATTTACACAAAAGTAAAAAATATAGTAATAAAAATTAATGAAAAATATTTTTAATAAAAATTGAAAATAAAAATGAATTTTTCTCTTTCTGTATTCAAGAAAAAAGTGCAAAAGAGGGAAAAAAAGAAAGAAAATTGAATAGATGGACCTGCTATCAGATTGAAGTAGGACTGAAATTACTTCTTCTTCCCCCAGAAGTCAGTCTATGTAGTGCTTTATAATCCATAAACTAAGCTGGCTTTGAGACTTGTGGTCTTGAAGAGCGAGGTTGGCCCAGTTGGGCAGGGCTCAGTGTGACGGCTCCGCTTTCCACTAGATGGCGTTGGTAGCCTATTGAGGTGGAGTGTTGTGGCATTCATAGGTGCATAGGCGCATGCGCAGGAGTGGTGAAAATGGCGCCACCCAGCTACCCAGTCTGTTCTCCAGAATCAGCAATCAGGCACCTGTCCTCTGTCTTCAGCTTTTGTCCCCTCCTTGCTTTTTCACTCTTTGTAACCAGGCCCCAGACAGTACCTCACTCCCGAGTTTTGTCTCAGATGCAGCTCCTTTCCCCAGCCCCTTACTTCTGAAGGACTGAGGCTTTGACCCCTTCTGCCCCTCTGTGGGAGGGTCTCACCAAGCAATGGCTGAATGTCGGCTGCACCCAGGAATGCTTGCTGGATCCTGCTGCTGCTCGTGCCCCGAGACTACAACCAGGTGTCAGCAGCCCCAGAAAATGTTTGTGAGATAGTGTAGCAGCAGCATTTCAGGGATTATGGAAAATCACAACACACATCTGGCACCAGGCTTCACCCTTAATGACCTTGTTCCAGCACCAGTGAATGTGGCCACGCTCTGGGGTCTGCTGGGACCAGGTAGCCTCAACAGTCTCTACCAAATGTCCATCCAGCAGTGGAACTGCTTTTTCCTAATGGCCTGAGACCCTCCCGGACCCCACTCTTTTTCTGGGAATTCGTCCTTCCCACTAGAGCACCGCCAGATATGGAGCTGTGGAGTTGCAGACTGTGCTCCCCTTGTTTACAGTCTTAATGGAACTTAAACCCTCCCTTTGTCCTTTCTCCCTTTTTCCTTTAGTCACTGCGGCTGTTTCCAATTTTCTACCTTCTCTCCAGCTGCTTTTGGGGAGGGATGCTTTTCCTGTATTCTCTCCCCCCCGCCCAGTCTCTGTCCTCTCTCCGCTCGCAAAAGCACCTCCCTTCTTGCGTCTCTCGCTCCCCAAGTTCACTTCTCCATGCCACGTACCTGCTGAATTCTGTGGTTCTGGTTGTGCATATTGTTGTGTTAATCCTCCAGTCAGTTTTCTACATGTATAGGATGGTTTAGTGTTGGTCTGGCTGTATTTCATGGACGCGAGACACACAAAAAATTTCCATGCTGTTCCACCATCTTGGCTTCTCCCTCTCATTCTTTTTGATCACTGAGTAACATTGTGAGATTATCTCTGAGCAAACACTGGTTCCTAAATATGCAGTTCAAGTTAACTAATCAGAACACATACATTGCCTTTGTGTAACTTCCATGTGAATCAGGCTGCCAGAAAACGTGATAAATAATATTTCCATTTCAAAGATGCTAAAGAACTTCATAATAGTAAAGGATTTTCTTTCAGGGCTAATGTTCCCTCATATCTTGAGGAAGTACACAGTGATGGATATAGACAAAATCAAAGTGCATATGTGTGACTGCAGTCCAGAGATATCATTTGTAGAGGCCATAAGCACTAAAGCAATATTCATGCCATAAAAGCATAACTCCAATAGTCATCTGGACAGAATTTCTTATTATGTAATCTAATGTTTAAAATATTTATTTTTAACATGGTCTGTCTCACAAAGCCTAATGATAAATCACAGCAATGGAATCCTATTCAATACATTTAGATTTATTTTTCCTTAAAAGAGGAGTTTCATCACAGAACAACAGTCTCTAGTGGAAAACTGAGGGCAAAGTACATTACTTTTAGCCACTAATATGTGATTCCATTTTGAAAATTAAAATGGCTCCAGTTATGTACAAATTAAAAGCCATAAGCATCTACTTAATATTAGCTTTCTTTAACTAAAAGGATAAAAATCATCAGCATCATTATCATCAAGACAAACTTATTAGATCTACACTTATCTAAAATAATTACTAAAGGAAATTTTGGTTGATAATTGGTGTAAAATATGTATGGCAGCTAATAAGAGTACACCTCAAATTACATAGTCTAGTTTGACTGCATGGACTATAAAAATATATATAAAAGTGTTATTATGATTTTATGCCAACACTCCTCAAATGTATGGAAGTGAAATATTGACATACTAAAAGTGTAAATACAGCAATGTTTTGAAAAGTAGCTTCTGTAAGATGTTTTAAGATACAACCATGACAACATAGTGAAAAATTATGACTAAAACATCAGTTGTATGATAAAGACCCACATCGTTAACATGTATGTGCACATATCCCTATACAGACAATACAGATGCTTCTAAAGGAGAGAAGAAAATAGTTGATTTGCTTAAATATATACAAATGCACATTCATATCTATATCTATTCAAAGCCTTATGATAGTAGTTATAGAATATTAAAAATATATACTAGTAAATATTCTTTTTAAGATTGAAAATCATTTGCATTCATTACAAGATATATTTAAATGTGCTTATATGGAATTTTCAAGTGTAATGACTGCTAAATTTGAAAGTATAAATTTTGAAAGAAACCATACAAGTAATTAAACCATTATAGATTAATATCTATATTGTGTTGTGAAAAGAAAAGCCTCTCTAAGCATAACCCTTAAGACAGAAACCATTAAGGAAAAGACTGAGGGATTTGAATCTTAGTAATCAACCATATCTGCATATTAAACATACTGTAAGATAAAAGTTAAAGGAAAACAACAGGCAATATATCTGCACTACAGACTGACAAGGGGCTAGTAACATTATTATATAAAGAGTTATTTAAAAAAAAGAGTTATTGCCATTTAATAAAAAAAGTCAAATGAAAAATGGACAGATTAATGACTTTAGTAAACAATTCAAATTTGGGGGTGTCTGGGTGGCTCAGTTGGTTTAGCATCAGACTCTTGATTTCAGCTCAGGTCATGATTCCAGCATTGTGGGATCGTGCCCACATTGGGCTCCATTGTGAGTGTGGAACCTACTTAGGACTCTCTCTCTCTAATGAGCCCCTCTTCCCTGCTTGTGCTCTCTCTCTAAATTATATATATATATATATATATATATATATATATATATATTTCAGATTTGAAGCACACTCAATCCTACTTGCAATAAAATGCAAAGTGAAATAAGAACCCTATTTTATATATAATAACAGAAAGGAAAAAGAATGCTTAGTATTAATGAATATGGGTGGAAAATTGATACACACATGGCAGTAGATATTGTTTGCTGTTAAACTTTTTGGAGGAAAATTTATCAATATGTTTCAAAAACTTCCTATTTGCAGATTTTTGACTTAGTAATTATCTTTTATAAATTTATTTTGTAAAATCCTTCCCTTAACTTATAAAAACGGATATACAAGATTATTCACATTAGCATTTTTTTGTATCAAGAGAAAATAAAATTTAAATGTTTAACTATAGGTATTAGTTAAATAAATAAGCACCTCCATTTAGGGAGCTTTTCTGCAGCCATGTATATTTTGTATACATAAAGGTCTTAACAAAATGTTCATAATTGGGGCACCTGGGTGGTTCAGGCAAGCATTCAACTCTTGGTTTTGGCTCGTGTCATGATCTCATTGTTCAAAGGTTTGAGCCCCACCTCAAGGGGGCGCTGCCAGTGCAAAGCCTGCTTGGGATTCTCTCTGTCTCTCTGTCTCTCCCCCCAATTCGTGCTTTCTTTCTCTCTCAAAAATAAATAAAGTTAAAAAAAAAAGGAAAATGTTCACTATATATAAAAAAGTGAAAAAAACCTACAAAACTATGGGTACCACAATCATACAGAAACACACACACAAGCACGCACACACACACACACACACACACACACAGACATCTATAAGTCTCTAAATACTACACTGTAAGGTTGGAAATGTTACCTATAGAGTTGATTATTTCTGTTTCTAAAGTTTCTAACTGTGCTACAATGAGTTCGGAATATTATTATAGGTGGTATTTTTAAATAAAAATATGTATTAATAAGCATTGTGCTAAAACCCAGAACTAGGGTCAGTCATATTTTGTTATTTAGGTTGAATTCGAATTCATAGGTAACTTTCTCTATAAAAGTTAGACAGTGATTTACAAAATGCACAAACATTTCCAATTGCACTGTTATTTTCACAAAATTTATTTTTTCTCATTACAAAACAATATAATTTCACTGTAGATGATGTTTGAAATATGTAAAAAGACAAAGCAAATTCTGCCTACCATTTTACTACTAATATATAATCCCTTTTATAATTATTTTTTAGTTATGCCCTTTTCATCTTGTTTTTTTGTGTGTGTGTGTTTCAAAATAAATATATGGATATGGTCTAAAGCTTTTCTTTTTTTAAAATAATCTCTACATTCAACGTGGGGCTCGAACTTACAACCCTGAAAACAAGAGTTGTGTACTCTACTGACTGAGTCAGCCAGGTTCACATGGCTCTAAAGCTTTTAAAAATTCAAGTCATAATGTACATACTATTTTGAATATAACACATGTTTGGGTCTTGTTACCACTCTGGCAATTTCTATCTTTTAATTAGTGTATTTAGACCATATTTAAGGTTATTATAAATATAGTTGGTTTAATCCAACACATACTTATCTATGTTCAATTCATTGCTTTGTTATTTTTTCTTTTGCTATTTTGTCTTCTACTCTTTTTATGCTTTCTTTGGCTTTAATTGAGCATTTTATATGATTAAATTTTTGTCTTCATACTTAACATTTCAAATAAACTTATTTAAAAAATTGTTTATTCATTTTTGAAAGACAGAGAGAGCACAAGCAGGGGTGGGGCGGAGAGAGAGGGGGACACAGAATCTGAAGCAGGCTCCAGGCTCTGAGCTGTCAGCACAGAGCCCAACACGGGGCTCGAACTCATGAACAGTGAGATCATGACCTTAGGTGGACGCTCAACTGACTGAGCCACCCAGGCGCCCCTCAAATAAATTTATTTTTAAAAATTCTAAGTGGATGCCCTCCATGTTGCAGTATATATTTACAATAAAGCTAAATCAACTTTCAAATAATACTGTACCTCTTCACGGATAGTGTAAGTATTTTATAAGGTATTATTCCCAATTCCTCCCTCCCATTTCTTATATTGTTATTTATTTCAGTTATCCACAAACTATTTTCATTGTATACATTGTTGCTATTATTATTTGTTTTTTTTTACTAGAGGGCGTGAGTGAGCAAAGGGCACAGAGAAGGGGCAGAGAGAGAGAGAGAGGAAAAGAAACAAGCAGGGCTCACCTGAAGCAGGGCTAGTACTCACCTGAAGCAGGGCTCAAGCTCACCCAAAGTGAGACTAGAGCTCATCCAGTGTGGGAGTCTAGCTCATGAACTGTGAGATCATGACCTGAGCCAGTCAGATACTTGATTGACAGAGCCACTCAGGTGTCTCCTTGCTAATGTTATTTTGAATAGTTATCTCAGATTGTTAAATCATTCTTTTCATCTTTGTATTTATGTTTTAAAAGTATCTATGGACATATTTTCAAGCTCACTGATCCTCTCCTTGGCCATGTTTACTCTAATGATGGCCAACTGAAAACATTATTTTCTTCTTTTTATAGTGTTGTTGATTTCTACTACATCCTTCTGATACTTTTTTATCATGTCCATCTCTCTGCTTACATTACCTGTATATTTTCCCATGCTGTTCACTTTTTCTATTGGATTCCTTAGCATATTTATCACAATTATTTTAAATCCAGTTGATAATTCCAAAATTTATGTTATATCATAGTCTAATCTTGGTATTTGTTCATCTTTTCAACTGTGTTTTTTGCCTTCTAGCATGTCTTGTAAGTTTTTTGTTCAAAATCAGACCTGATGTATTGGTTAAAGGTTTTGTTTTCCTGGCTTGGAGATAGTCTGTGTTTACTGTTTGCTGTAGCTGAAGTTAGAGGAGGTTAAATTTTTCTCTAGAGTGCTTGTTTTTATTTCCCTTGTTGTCTTTGGATTTCCCTAAAGAGTTATTTTTAAATACGGTGTGAATATTGTAGTTACGTTGTAATCCATTATTATCACACAGGAACAAGATTGATATGGTGGTATGGTGTGAGGGAGAGGAAGAATTATATACTCCTATGACTGGGTCTCAGTAATTTAAGGAGCATGTGTCTCTGGACTTTCACAAGTGCCTCTTAGATTTTTTTCTCTTAGATGAGCAGAACAACCAGAGGGAACTGAAGTTGGGTATTTCTTTTCCCCCAGGTTAGTCTCTGGTAAAATAATAATAATAATGACAATGGTAATAATAATAATAATAATTAATAATAATAATGTGGGTTAGTCTTTCATGCATGGTTTCTTCTGAGAATGTGCCATGGTTAAGGAGAACAGAATGCTCTAGGTGTTTTTCAAAATGGTTACATTTTCCCTTCTTGTACCAGGAGGATCAGAGGATTTTTCTCCAACCTTCATCCTGTGGATTTGTTTAGGTTCCTGGAAATAAAACATAAAGTTTTTGGAGCCCCACCAAAACTGGACTTGCCAAGTTTTTAATTCTCAAGTTAGTCCACCTTGAGCCTCCAGCAATTCATCAATGAGAGTTTAAGTTCCAACTAGTCCTAGCTTCAGTGGTGGATTCTTAGTATCAATTTCTCAAATTTTCCTGGCAATTGTTTGCCCTCTGACCTCAATTTCCTGATGAATATAAGAAGAGTTGTTGATTTTCAGTTCACCTTCTTGTTGTGAAGACAATAGTGATAACTTATAAGCTCTTAACACATCAGAATATCCTTGTACATAATATTTTAGAACTGTTTATTCAAATAACAATATATAGCATCATTTTTTACAGTGCAACATGCTGTTTTTTTAAAAAAATAACATTTATTTATTTTCAAGAGACAGAAACAGAGTAAGAGTGGGGGAGGAGCAGAGAGAGAGGGACACACAGAATCCAAAGCAGGCTCCAGGCTCTGAGCTGTCAGCACACAGCCTGACGCAGGGCTCAAACCCACCAACCATGAGATCATGACCTGAGCTGAAGTCGGATGCTTAACCAATTGAGCCACCCAGGCGCTCTGCAACATGTTTTTTTTAATGACTTCATTGTATTGCACAGTTCAGAGGTACAATAATTTAAAGTACCTCATATGTTAGACATTCAGGTTGCATAAAATAATATCATGTTGAGCAGGATGGCAGAATAGGAAGTCCCCTGCTGATATGTCCCCACAACAGTAATTTGGCATCCATTTATGGTAAAAAGTGCTTTTGTGGGAGCTTTGGGATCCATGTAGGAAATTATAAAACAATGATCTAGCCCCAAACCAAGCAAGGCAATTTTAGAAAGCAGGCTCATGCCCAGGTCACAGGATCTTTGATTGTGATACAGGCTAAAGACCCAGAAGCCCTGTGTACTTAGCTGGAGCCCCATTTGACTTTGGTCCTGCCACCAACACATTCTGCCATGGGACCTAAGACACCGACCAGCTGGATTTGGTCCTGACTATGGACACTGAAGTAGTCTGTGGCTTGGCTCCAGCTTCATTCAGCTGTGGTCTGGGAGCAGTACGGCCCACACAGGGACTCAACAAGAGACGTGCCCATGCATGCCTCAGTTCGCAGGTCTGCTGTGGCCTGATTGCAGATCCTGAAGCAGACCTCTGACCTGGCTCTAGCCCATATTGGTCACAGTCCAGGGAGAGTATCACTTGTCCAGAAACTTGACAGAAGGCATATATCTCTGTAACCCTAAAGATAAGACTGAAGACTTCAGTCCTAGTTGTTGACACTGATATTGCCCTGTTATTTGGTTCCAGTCTTTCTCAGCTGTGGTCTGCGTCTAGTCCTATCCACCCAGGGATCTTGCCCAGTGACTTGGCAGGGTTGCTCTTAAGGACCTGATGAGAGCCACACCTACCTGGTAACATGCCTGCCCTCTGTGGACCTAACTTCTTTGAAGCAGACTTATGTCCAGCACTAACCCTACTGATAAAGGTCCTGGAGGCAGTCCTGTTCTTCCATGAATAAGGCAGGACCCAAGCCCACCTAAGTTCCAAGTAACAGTTGCACAAACGACGGACTCCACTACAGACATAGTGACAGCCATGTTACCTGACTCAAGCCTTACTTAACTGTGATCCTGAATGCAATCCCATAAGTCCAGGAACCTGAGAGGAGGTCTTTACCTGCTGAAACCATTTTGTAAATATGGGAAGGGGTATTTGCACTTTTAAATGAACAAACACAGGATGCCTGGATGGTTCAGTCAGTTCAGTGTCTGACTTGATTTCAGCTCAGGTCATGATCTCATGGTTCATGGCATCAAGCCCTGTGTTGAGCTCTGCATTGTTGGCACAGAGCCTGTTTGGAATTGTCTCTCTTCCTATCTCTCTGCCCCTCCCCCACTCCACTCCCTGAACACATTCTCTTTCTCTCAAAATAAATAAATAAACATTAAAAAATGAGCAAACACAAGGCTACATGGGCCAAGAAGATTCAGACAAATATAACATCGCCAAAGAAAAGTTCCGGTAATTGATTCCAAAGAAATGGAGATCTACAAATTGCTTGACAAGAAAATGAAAATAATTATCTGAACAAGATAAAAGAAAACACAGATAAACAACTAAATGAACTCAGAAAACCAATGGATGAACAAAGTAAGAAGTTTAATAAGGAAATGAAAACCATAAAAAAGAACCAAATAGAAATACTAGAACTGAGAATTTAATGACTGAGATTTAAAAATTCAATACATATCTTCAACAACATAATCAATCACTCAGAAGAGAGAAACAGTAATTCAAAGGAAGCTATTTTAAATTAAGCAGTTAGAGGAACAACAACAACAACAAAGAATGAAAAAGGGTGAAGAAGGGCATACTGGTTATGAGACATGACCAAATGAATTAATATATTCTATGTGGGAGTCCCAAAAATATAAGATAGAAAGGGGCAGAAAGCTTATTTAAAAAAAAATAATAATGGCTGAAGGAGTTAAGATGGCAGAGACGTAGAGGGACCTTGGGGTATCCTGAATCCTCAAACACAGCTGTATTGAGGTCAGATTATTTGGAACACCCAGGAAATATATCTGCAGAGGGACAGAAGGATCTCCACAATTGGAAGGAGACAGCTTGGCAGATGCAAGGTGTGTGGATGTGAATTTCAGGAGAAAAAAAAATGGAGCTGTAGAGGGGAGGGAACACTTTCTGTGGAAAGACAAAAGGAGAGAAAGAAAGAAAGGTTGAAAAAGTGTGGCATCGAGTTAGTGCAAGAGGAGAACCTCTCTGGACCATGGACTGGGGAGTGAGAAGTACTGAGTATTCAGTTCTTTTTTGCAAACAACTTTTAGACCTCAAACTGACATTTTGGAAATGTGCAACTTTCTTGGGAGCAGAGCTGTGGTGCACAATCCTGGGGAGGAGGGAGCTGGCCCCAGAGTTCAGAGTGTGGTATAGTGATTTCTGGGGTGCACTGGGAGAGAACAGTTCCCTTCCTGGAGTACATTTGGAAGAGGATTTATTCTCTCCCCAAGGACAAAAGACTCTACAGGTGTCAACCAAAAGCCTTTCATCAGTACGGTGGAGATGTTCTACTCTGGAGGAAGGGAGAAGATCTGTGCCATTTCAGGTCTTTTAAGACTGGATTTTGAATCCCAGCTGTGTGGGGGCGGGGGAGGGGAGGGTGGTGGTGGTGGTGGTGGAAGTTTTGGTACAGGGTGCTCTGACTTCCCTTGCTCTCTTGCTATTCTCTGAGAGCTGCCTGAACATCAGGGTTGAAATCCAGTCAGGGCACAAGAGATTGGGGTGGTGCCATTTCCTCCCTAACACCAACATGGTGGGATTCAGAGAGGAACACAGCAGCTCCCAGTGGAAGCAAGACCTGTTTACATGAAACCCTGCCCCTCCATGCCTGGAAACTACTTATTTACTAGGGTAAGACTTACTCTGAGCCAATGCAGCTGGCCTCTTCTTCAGACCAGCACAGCCACTACCACCCAGACACCAATAGACAACCACTTTTTTTTCTTTTTTACCTCCTTATTCTTTTTTTTTTTTTTTTTTTTTTTGGAATCAGGCTCATAGTTTCTGATATTTATTTTTTTGTCATTTCTTTTTATCTTTTTTTTTTCCTTTTTGGAACCAGGCTTTATTACTCTTTTCTTTTTCCTTATTTTCTCCATTCTTCTGCTTTTTTTCTTCTTTTCTTTTCCTTGGAATCAGACTTATAGCTTTTTGATTCTCTGTTTTTCTTGTTGTTGTTGTCATTGTTTCTTACCCTTTCCACCTTTTGTGGGATCAGATTTTATTTCCCCCCAGGGTTACTTTTTAACCCTTATCCCCCCTCTAGGGTTACTTCAACAAAAAAATCAAAGCACATGTAGTTAAAGGTACAAACACTCTGCCACTGCAAAAAAGGAGGAGCTAGGCAAAGGACTAACCAAATGGAAAGAGGATCCCAAACAAAATAGTAGAGTGCACACAGCATAACCCCCCCCCCCAAAAAAAAATGGTGTTCCAGGCCCTGGAAAGTGTATGACCCCTTTTTAATATAGTAATACTCGCAGGTGCAGGAAATGCAACAAGCTTTTAAAACATGCAAAAAAATTGCCAAAATGACAAGATGGAGAACTTCTCCTCAAAAGAAAGGTCAAGAAGAAATCACAGTCAAAGACTAGCTCAAAAAAAGAGATAAACAATATATATGAACAAGAATTTAGAGCAACAGTCATAAAACTACTAGCTGGTCTTGTAAAAAATGTATAGAAGACACCAGAGAAACCCTTGCTGCAGAGATCAAAGATCTAAGAACTAGTCAGGATGAATTAAAAAATGCTCTATCCAAGTTGCAAAATAAACTGGATATGGTGACAGGGTGGAAGAAGCAGAGGAGAGAGTCAGTGAAATAGAAGATCAATTTATGGAAAATAGTTAAGCTGAAAAAAAAAGGGAAAGGACTGCATAGATCATGAGGGGAGCCCTAGAGAACTAAGTGATCCCACGAAATGAAACAATATCGGTATCATAGGAGTCCCAGAAGAAGAGCGAGAAAAATGGGCATAAGGTTATCTGAACAAATTATAGCTGAGAACTTTCCTAATCTGGGGAAATAAACAAGCATCTAAGTCCAAGAGGCACAGAAAACTGCCTTAAAAATCAACCAAAACATATCAACACCATGACATATCATAGTGAAACTGGAAAAATACAAGAATAGAGAGAGAATTCTGAAAGCAGTTAGGGACAAAGGTCCTTAAGCTAAAAGGGTAGATATAAAAGGTTAGTAGCGGACCTGTCCACTGAAACTTGGAAGACCAGAAGGCATTTGGCAGGAAATATTGAATGTGAAGAACAGGAAAAATATGCAGCCAAGAATCTTTTATCCAGCAAGGCTGTTATTCAGAATAGAAGGAAAGATAAAGACTTGGCCAGACAAACAAAAACTAAAGGAGTTTGTGACCATTAAACCAGCCCTACACAAAATTTTAAGGGGGACTCTCTGAGTGGAGGAACAAAAAAAAGGTGAAAGCAGCAAAAACTGCAAAGGACCAGAGAACATCACCAGAAACACAAAATCTACTGATAATACATTGGCACTAAATTAATATTTGTCAATAATACTTGGAAGGTAAATGGACCAAATGCTACAATCGAAAGACATAGGGCATTGGAATGGATAAAAAACAATATCCATCATTATACTGCCTACAAGAAACTCATTTTACATCTAAGGATCCCTACAGATTAAAAATGAGTGGATGTGAACTATCTATCATGCTAATATTAGCTAAATGCTAACTATTTATCATGCTGGTAAAAGTATCATGTACTTTTGATCTATCAGTCAAAAGTAAGCTGAAGTAGCCAAACTTACATCAGACAAAGTAGGTTTAAAAAAAAAGACTATAACAAGAGACGAAGAAGGTCATTATATCATAATTACAGGGTCTATTCATCAAAAATATGTAAGAATTATAAACATTCCCCCAATGTGGGAGCACCCAAATATATAAATCAATTAATAACAAACATAAATAAACTCATTGGTAATAATGTCATTGTAGTAGGGTACTTCAACACCCCACTTACAGAAATGGTCATTATGTAAGAGGTTATCCAAGAGGAAACAATGTCTTTGAATGACACATTGGACCAGATGGACCTAACAGATATTCTCAGAATATTTCATCCTAAAGCATCAGAATACACATTCTTTATGAGTGCACATGGAACATTCTCCAGAATAGATCACAAACTGGGTCACAAATCAACCCTCAATAAGTACAAAAAGATCAAGATTATGCCATGCATATTTTTAGATCACAACACTATGAAACATGAAATCAACGACAAGAAAAAATTTGGAATGCCCTCAAAAACAAGGAGGTTAAAGAACATGCTACTAAAGAATGAATGGGTCAACTAGGAAATTAAAGAAGAAATAAAACATACATAGAATCAAATGAAAATGAAAATAAGATTATCCAATCCCTTTGGGATAAAGCAAATGCAGTCCTAAGAGGAAAGTACATTCCAATTCAGGGCTATACCAAGAAGCAAGAAAGGTCCCAAATATACAAGATAACCTTACACTTATTGGAGTTAGAAAAGGAGCAGAAAATTAAGCTCAAAACCAACAGAAGGGAAATAATAAAAACTAGAGCATAAATAAGTAATATAGAAACAAATAAAAACACCACAGTAGAACAGATCAATGAAACTACAAGCTGGTTTTTTAATAGATGAAACAGAATTGGTAAGCCCCTAGCTAGATTTATCAAAAAGAAAAGAGATAGTACCCAAATAGATAAAACGATGAATGAAAGAGGAGAGATCACAATCAACACCACAGAAATACAAATATAACAGAATACTATGAAAAATTATGCCAAGGGACTGGACTGTCTGGAAGAAATAGACAAATTCTTAGACATGCACACACTTCCAAAACTCAAGCAGAAAGAAATAGAAAATTTGAACAAGCCCATAACAAGCAAGGAAATTGAATCAGTTATCAAAAATCTAACAAAAAAGAGTCCTGGGCTAGGTAGCTTCCCAGAAGAATTCTAATAGACAGTTAAAGAAGAGTTAATACCTATTCTTCTCAAACTGTTCCAAAAAGCAGAAACTGAAGAAAAGCTTCCATACTCATTCCATGAAACATCATTACCTTGATTCCAAAACCAAAGATCTTACTAAAAATGAGAATTACTACCCAATATCCCTGATTAAAATAGCTGCAAAAATTCTCAACAAGGTACGAGGATATTAAATTCAACTGTACATTAAAAGAATTATTCACAATGATCAAGGGGAATATATTCCTCAGATGCACACCTGGTTCAATATTACAAATCAATCAATGTGATACACCCCATGAATAAAAGAAAAGATAAGAATCATATGATCCTCTCAGTAGATGCAGGAAAACATTTGAGAAAATACAGCATTCATTCTTAATAAAAAACCTTCAAGAAAGTAGGGATATAAAAAACATACCTTAACATAGTAAAAGTCATATATTATAGGCTCACAGCTAATATCATCCACAAAGAAAAACAGAGCTTTCCCCCTAAGGTTGGGAACATGACAGGGATGTCCACTCTGAACACTTGTTCAACATAGTACTGGAAGTCCTAGGCTCAGACAACAAAAAGAAATAAATGGCCTACAAACAGGCAAAGAAGAAGTCAGACTTTCACTCTTTGAAGATGACATGATACTCTACATGTAAACCTGGAAGACTCCACCAAAAGATCCTGCTAAAACTGATACGTGAATTCAGCAAAGTAGTAGGACATAAAATCAATGTACAGAATGTGAATTTCTTTAAAAAACATTTTTTTAATGTTTATGTATTTTTAAGAGACAGAGATAAATAGAGCACAAGCGGGGGAGGGTCAGAGAGAGAAGGGGACACAGGATCCTAAGTAGGCTCCAGGCTCTGAGCTGTCAGCACAGAGCCTGACACGGGGCTTGAAGTCACAAAGTGCAAGATCATTAACTGAGCTGAAGTCGGACGCTTAACCAACTGAGACACCCAGGTGCCTCATCTTGGTTGCATTTCTACACAGCAATAATGAAGCAGGGGAAAGAGAAATCAAGGAATCCATCCCATTTACAAATGCACACCCACACAAAACATGATACCTAGGAATAAACCTAACCAAAGAAGTAATAGATTTGTACTCTGAAAACTGTAGAAGCCTTATGAAATAAATTTAAAAAGACACAAAGAAATGGAAAAACATTCCATACTCATGGATTGGAAGAACAAATATCATTAAAATGCCTATACTTCCCAAAACAATCTACATATTCAATCAAATCCCTAGCAAATTAGTACCAGCATTTTTCATAGAGGTAGAACAAACTATTCTAAAATTTGTATGGAACCAGAAAAGACCTTGAACAGCCAAAGTAATGTTAAAAAGGAAAATCAAAGTGGGAGGCATTGGAATTCTGGACTTCTATCTGTAATACAATGCTGTAATCTTCAAGACAGTATGGTACTGGCACAAAAACAGACACATAGGTCAATGGAACAGAATAGAAAAACCAGAAAAGGACCCACAGCTATATAGTCAACTAATCTTCAACAAAGCATGATAGAATATTCAATGGAAAAAAACAGCCCTTCAACAAATGGTGTTGGGAATAGTGTATAGTGACATGCAGAAAAATGAAGCTGGACCACTTTCTTACACCATACACAAAAATATATTCAAAATGGATGAAAGACCTAAATATGACATGGGAAACCATGAAAATGCTAGAAGAGAACACAGCAACCTCACTGACCTCCGCCAGAGCAACTTCTCATTAGACATGTCACTAGAGGCAAGGGAAACAAAAGCAAACATGAACTATTGGGACTTCAAGATAAAAAGCTTCTGCACAGTGAAAGGAGCAATCAACAAAACTCAAAGGCAACCAGTGGAATGGGAAAAGATATTTGCAAATGACATATCAGAATAAGGGTTTGTATCCAAAATTTATAAACATCCTTTCAAACTCAACACCTAAAAAACAAATAATTCAGTTAATAAGTGGGCAGAAAACATAAATAGACACTTTTCCAAAGAAGACATCCAGATGGCTAAGAGGCATATGGAAAGATGCCCAACTTCACTCATCATAAAGGAAATACAAATCAGATCAGAATAAGATATTACCTCACACCTTTCAGAATGGCTAAATTTAACAACTCAGGAAATTAGATGTTGCTATGTTGCAGAGAAAGTGGAATCCTCTTACACTGTTGGTGGAAATGTTAACTGTTTTCAAACATCCATGTTTGAAAAAAATTTGGAGTTTCCTCAAAAAGAAAAAAAAATAGAACTACCTTATGACCCAGCAATTTCTATACTGGGTATTTATCCAAAGGATACAAAAATACTGATTTGAATGCAAACTACACCCCAATGTTTATAGTAGCACCACTGACAATCGCCAAATTATAGATAAAGCCCCAATTTGGAATGACAGATCAATGGATAAAGAAGATGTGATATATTACTCAGCCATGGAAAAGAATGTAATCTTGCCATTTGCAATGACATGGATGGAACTATTGCATTATACTAAGCTAAATATGTTAATCAGAGAAAGACAAATAGTATATGATTTCATTCATACATGTAAATTAAGAAACAAAACAGATGAACATAGGGGAAAGCAAATAAAATAATATAAAAACAAAAGGTTTTTAACTTTAGTCAACAAACTGAGCATTACTGGGTGGGAGTTGTTGGTGGGGGGATGGACTAAATGGGTAATGGGAATTAAGGAGGGCACTTGTGATGAGCAGTTGTATACATAAGTGATGAATCACTAAATTCTACTCCCTACTCCTGAAACCAATACTATACTATATGTTAAATACTTGAATTTGAATAATATCTTGTAAGAAAAAAAGAACAAGAAAAAATATATATGTGCACCCAACAATGGAACACCTAAATACATAGAGAAAATATTAACAGACAGATAAAGGGAAATTGATCATAACCCAATAATAGGGGACATTATCACTCCACATACAGTAAAACCTTGGTATGTGAGCATAATTAATTTTGGTAACATGCTTGTAATCCAAAGCACTTGTGTATCAAAGTGAATTTTCCCATAATAAGTATTGGAATCTCAGATGATTCATTCCAAACACAAAAATATTCTTATAAAAATGATTACAATGCTGTATTCTATATAATACAAAATAATAAAGAATATAAAGAAAATATATAGAAAAATAAACAAATTAACCTGTGCTTACCTTTGAAAATCTTTGTGGCTGGTGTGAGAGAGGCAAGAAAGAGGACTGTAATTCTGTAGGAAAACTTTCATTACCACTAATGGATGTTGACTACAGTATAGTATTAATAAAATTTTGTCATGTACTGTATTTAATGTAACTGACAATAAAGCAGCAGAGGAAAAGGTCTATATCTGTAGCAGCCTGACATACAATGAAGCAAAACATTCCTAAGCTTACTTTTGAATGGAAAAGCAAAGGACTGTCCATAGGTGCTTTGATGTGACAAAAAATGCACTAATGTCACTTGTGGACACCTTCCAATGTAACGAAAAATCACTGATTTCTGCCAAACACTGAATCCTGAGACTAAGCATCCAATCATGGGAGACAATCACCCACAATCTCTAAGCAAGAGAGAGAAGAACCATTGGCTCATTTATGACCATGTGACACTCGGCATCATATACCACTTATATTGCAAGACATCACTCCTTTATCAAGTTAAAATTTATTAGAAATGTTTGTTCATCTTGTGGAACACTCGAAGAACAAGTTACTCACATTCCAAGGTTTTACTGTATATCAATGGACAGGTTAGATGAACAGAGAAACAATAATGAAACAATATCTTTGAATGAAACATTGGATCAGTTGGAAATGACAGACTTATACAGATTATTCCATCCAAAAATAACAGAACACACATGATTTTTTTTTTCAACGTTTTTTTTTTTTTTTTTTTTTGGACAGAGAGAGACAGAGCATGAACAGGGGAGGGGCAGAGAGAGAGGGAGACACAGAATCGGAAACAGGCTCCAGGCTCCGAGCCATCAGCCCAGAGCCTGACGCGGGGCTCGAACTCACGGACCGCGAGATCGTGACCTGGCTGAAGTCGGACGCTTAACCGACTGCGCCACCCAGGCGCCCCGCATGATTTTTATGTGTACATTGATCCTTCTCCAGAATATATCACATGTTAGCCATAAAACGTGACAGTTTTTAAGAGAATTAATACCTATTCCCCTGAAACTATTGCAGAAAATGGAAGAGAAAGAAAAGTCTCCAAATACATTCTATGAGACAAGTCTTACCCTGATAGCAAAACCAGACATTACACACACAAAAAAACAAAACTATAAGCCAATATCCCTGATGCAAATAGATGCAAAAATCTTCAACAAAATATTACCAAACTACATACAACAGTACTTAAAAATATCACTCACCACCACCAGGATGCAAAGATCATTCAGTATTTGTAAATCAATCAACATCACACACCACATAAACAAAACAAAATATAGAAATTATGATTATCTCAATAGATGCATAAAAATTTTTGACAAGACTCAACACATTTATCAAAAATCTCAAAAAATGGGGAACAAAACTCAACATAATAAACACCAAATATGAATAACACACAGATAGCATCATCCTCAATGGTGAAAAATTGAAAGCTTTCCATCTAAAGTCAGGAAAAGGGCAAGGATGTTCATTCTAAGCATGTGTATTCAACATAGCACTGCAAGTCCCAGCCACAGCAATAAGACAAGAAGAAGAAGGCATCCATATGGATAAAGAAGAAGATAAACTGTCACTATTTGCAGATGAAATGACACTATATGAAGAAATCTTAAATATCCCATAAAAAATTACTAGAAGTGAAAAAAATTCAGAAAAGTGGCAGGATGCAAAATGAAAACCCAGAAATGGGTAGCTTTTCTAAAGACTAACAACAAAGTTGCAGAAATAGAAATATAAAAAAAACAACAACATTTAAAACTACACCAAAAAGAATAAAATACCTAGGAATACACTTAATCAAAGATGAAATACCTATACTTATAAAACTATAAAACCGTGATGAAAGAAATTGAAGATAGCACAAACAAATGGAAAGACATTACGTGGTTATTGACTGGACAAATTGATATTGTCAAAATGTCCATACTACACAAAACAATCTACATATTTGATGCAATCCCTATCAAACTACCAACAGCATTTTTACAAACTAGAACAAATAATACTAACGTTTTTATGAAACTACAGAAGTCCCTGAATAGCTAAAACAATCTTGGTAAAGAACAAAGCTGGAGGTATCACATTTCCATATTTTAAGATAGACTACAAATCTGTGGTAATCAAAACAGTATGCTACTGGCACAAAAATAGACACATAAATCAATGGAACAGAATAGAGACCCCCAAATAAACCCACATTAAACTGTCAATTAAACAATGATAAAGGAGACAAGAATGTATAATGGCGAAGAGACAGTCTTTTCAGTAAATAGTGCTGGGAAAACTGGACATCTACAAGTAAAAGAATGAAACTGTAATATATTCTAATATCATACACAAAGATAAGTTCAAAGACCTAAATGGGAGACCTAAATCCATAAAAATTCAGTAAGACAATACCAGAAGTAATTTCTGTCATCAGGCATAGCAACACATTTCTAGATATGTCTTCTAAAACAAGGAAAACAAAAGCAAAAATAAAATATTGAGACTACATCAACATCAAAAGGTTTTGCCCAGTAAAGGAAACCATCAGCAACAACAAGACAACATAGTAAATGGGAGAAGATATTTGCAAATGATACACCTGATAAGAGATTCTTATCCAAATTATATAAACAACTTAAACAATACAACACCCAAAAATCAATTTGGTTAAAAAGTTGGCAGAGGACACGAATAGACATTTTCCTAAAAAAAAAGACATATAGATGGTCAACAGACAGATGAAAATATGCTCAACATCACTAATTATCTGGGAAATTCAAATAAAAACTAAAGTGAGATATTACCTCAAGTCTGTTAGAAGGCATGAAATCAAAAGACAAGAAACAAACAAAAATAATGGTGAGGATGTGGAGAAAAAGAAACACTCATGCACTGTTGGTGAGAATGTAAATTGGTAAAAGAGTATGGGGCTTCCTCAGAAAAATTAAAAATGGAAATTCTTCTCTGGCTTATTTCACTTACCATTAAACTATCTAGTACCCTTCATGCCATTGCAAATAGCAAGATTTCATCCTTTTTATGGCTGAGTAATACTCCCTTGTACATATATACAACTTCTTCTTTATCCATTTATCAGTTGATGGACACCAGGATAGCTTCTATATCTTTGCTATTGTAAACAATATTACTATAAGCATAGGGGTGAATGTATCCCTTTGACTTAGTGTTTTTGTATTCTTTGGGTAAATAACAAGTAGTGCAATTGCTGGATTGTAGCTTAGTTCTATTTTAAAATTTTTAACAAATCTTCACAATGTTTTCCAGAATGGCTGCACCAGTTTGCATTCCCACCAACAGTGCAAGAGGTTTTTATTTTCCACATTCTCATAACACTTGTTTTTTGTCATTCTGTTTTTAGCCATTGTGACAGATGTGAATGATATCTCATTGTAGTTTTGATTTGCATTTCCCTGGTGTTGAGTGATGTTGAACATCTTTTCATGTGTCTGTAGACCATGTAGATGTCTTTACAGAAATGTCCGTTCATTTCTACAGCCCATTTTAATTGGATTATTTGGTGGGGTTTTTTTTTTTTTTTTTGGTTGTTGAGTTGTAAAGTGTATTTTAGATACTAATGTATATTAGCAAAGATACTAATGTATATTTTAGATACTAATGCCTTATGGGATATGTCATTTGCAAATATCTTCTCCCATTCCACAGGTTATCTTTTAGTTTCATTGGTTGTTTCCTTTGCTGTGAAGAAGCTTGTTATGTTTATGTAATCCCAAAAGTTTATTTTTGCTTTCATTTCCCTTGCCTTTGGAAGCATATTTAGAAAAAAATGTTGCTATGTCTGATCTCAAAGAAATTATGGTCTGTCCTCTCTTCTTGTACTTTTTATGGCTTCAGGTTTCACATTTATATCTTTAATCTACTTTGAATTTATTTTTGTGTATGGTGTGAGAAAGTGATCCAGTTTCATTATTTTGCATGTAGCTATCCAGTTTGCTGAAGAGACTTATTCCCATTGGATATTCTGCCCTGCTTTGACAAACATTAATTCGCCATAGAATTGTATGTTAATTTCTGTTTTTTTCTAGTTTGTTCCTTTAATCAATGTATGTATTTTTGTGCCAGTACCATACTGTTTTGATCACTACAGCTTTGTAATATAAGTTGAAATCTGGCATTGTGATACCTCCAACTTCGCTATTCTTTTTCAACATTGCTTTGGCTATTTCGGATATTTTGCGGTTATATATAAATTGTAAGATTGTTTGTTCTAGTTCTGTGAAAAATGCTGATGGTGTTTTGATAGGGATTGCATTAAATGTGTAGACTTCTTTGGGTAGTATAGACATTTTTACAATGTGTGTTTTTCTTCTAATCCATGTGCATGGAATGCCTTTTCATTTATTTGTGTTGTTTTCTACTTCTTTTATCAGTGTTTTATACTTTTAAGAGTACAGTTATTTCACATCTTTGGTTACGTTTATTCCCAGATATCTTACTATTTCTGATGTTACTGTAAGTGTTATTGTTTTCTTAATTTGTCTTTCTGCTGCTTCATTATTAGTGTATAGAAAAACAAGAGATTTCTGTATTTTGTGTAACCTGCAATTTTACTAAATTTATTTATCAGTTCTAGCAGTTTTTTTTTGGTGGAATATTTCACCTTTTCTATATAGAGTATCATGTCGTTATGAATAAAGATGCCTTACCGATTTGGATGCCTTTTATTTCTTTTTGTTGTCTTATTGCTTTGGCAAGGGCTTCCAATACTATGTTGAATAAAAATGGTGAGAATGGACATCCTTGTCTTGTTACAGAAATTAGAAGGGGGGATCTCAATTTTTTCCTCATTGAGGCTAATGGTAGCTGTGTTTTTTTTATGTTTTAATTATTTTTGAGAGAGAAAGAGAGCGAGTGAGTGAGAGAGGCAGAGAGAGAGAGAGACAGAGAGACAGAGAGAGAGAGAGCACAAGCCAGGGATGGGAAAACTGAGGGGGACAGAGAATCCGAAGTGGTCTCTGTGTTGACAGCAGAGAGCCTGACATGGAGTATGAACTCACAAACACCTTGACCATGACCTGAGCTGAAGTCAAACACTTAGTTGACTGAGCCACCCAAGTGCCCCAGCTGTGATATTTTCATATATGACTGTTATTATGTTGATGTATGTTCCCTGTAAACCTACTTTGTTGAGGGTTGTTTTATCATGAATGGATTTTATACTTTGTCAAAAATTTTGTTCTGCATCTATTAAAATGATCATATTGTTTTTATCCTTTCTCTTATTGATTTGATATATCATGTTATTTGATTTGTGAATATTGAACCACACTTGCATCCTGGGAATAAATCCTACATTGTTGTGATGATTGATCTTTTAAATATGTTGTTGGATTTGATTTGGTAGTATTTTGTTGAGAATTTTTGCATGTGTGTTTATTAGATATATTGACCTGAAGTACACATTTTTTTTTTGTGATATCATTCTCTGGTTTTGGTGTCATGGTGATTTTGCCTCATATAATGAATTTACAAGTTTTCTTTCTTCTTCTATTTATTGGAATAGTTTGAGAAGAATATGTATTAACTCTTCTTGAAGTGCTTGGTAGAATTCATCTGTGAAGACTTCTGGATCTGGACTTGCATTTGTTGAGTTATTATTTTTTTTTTAGACAGTCAATCTCCTTACAACTAATTGATCTGTTCAAATGTTTTATTTCTTCTGATACAGTTTTGGATTGTTATATCTTTATGGATAATTATCCATTTCTTCTAGGTTGTCTAATTTGTTGACATGCAGTTTTTCATAGTATTCTCTCAAAATTCTATATATGTGGTGTTGGTTGTTATTTCTCCTTTTTCGTTGGTGATTTTCTTAGTTTGAGTCCTCCCCTCCCCTCTTTTTTGGTGAGTCTAGCTAAAGGTTATCAATTTTATTGGTCTTTTCAAAGAAGCAGCTACTGATTATATTTATCTATTCTGTTGTTTTCTAGTTTCTACATAATTTATTTCTGTTCTAATCTTTAGTATTTCCTTATTTCTACTGGTTTGGGGTTATGCTTTTTCTTCCTTTACTATCTCCTTTAGTTGTAAGGTTATTTATCTAAGATTTCTCTTGTCTCTTGTTGTAGGCCTGTATTGCTATAATCTTCCCTCTTAGAACTGCATTTGTTGTATCCCAGAGTTTTTGGACCTTTGTGTTTACATTTTCATTTGTCTGCATGCATTTTTTTTTTTAATTTCTTCTTTGGCTCCCTGGTTGACCCATTCAACGTTTAGTAGCATGTTATTTAAACTCCAGGTATTTGTGTCTTTTCCAAATTTTTGTGTGTTTGATTTCTAGTTTCCTAATGCTCTGATCAGAAAAGTTGCATGATATGACTTCAGTATTTTTTTTTCATTTGTTGAGGCTTGTTTTGTGGCCTAATATGTGATCTATTCTAAAGAATGTTCCATCTGCACTTAGAACAAATGTATAATCTAATGTTTTAGGATGGAATGTTCTGAATATATGTGTTAAATCCATCTGGTCCAGTGTGTCATTCAAAGCCACTGTTTCCTTGTTAGTTTCCTTTTGGGAATATATCCATCAGTGTAAGTGGGATATGAAAGTCCCCTACTTTTATTGTATCACTATCAATTAGTTCCATTATGTTTGTTTTTAACTGTTTTATGTATTTGGGTTCCTCCATGTTGGGTGCACAAATACTTACAATTACTATATTGTCTAGTTGTATTATCTTCTTTATTATTATATAGTGTCCTTTTTTGTCTCTTTCTACAGTCTTTGAATTAAGGTCTATTTTTCTGATATAAATATTGCTACTCCAACTTTCTTTTGACATCCATTTGTATGATAACTGTTTCTCCATCCTCTAACTTTCAATTTCCAGGTGTCTAGGTATGAAATGTGTATCTCCTATGCAGCATACATATGGGCCTCTTTTTTACAATTCTGTCAACCCATGTCTTTTGATAGGAGCATTTAATCAATTTACATTCAAAGTAATTATTGATAAATATGTATCCATCATCATTTTGTTACTTGTTTTGTGATTTTCATAATTTTTCTCTGATTCTTCTTTTTCTCTCTTCCATGGCTTGCTGGTTTTCTTTAGTGATATACTTGGATTGGTTACTCATTATGTCTTGCATATCTATTACCGTTTTTTGATTTGTGATTACCATTAGGTTTATATATAACATCTTGTGCATTTGGTGTTCTATATTAAGTGATTGTCACTTAATTTAAAACTCATTACTACTCCTCTCCCAACTATGTTTCAGATATCTGGTATTATATTTTACATCCTTTTATTGTGTGTCTCTATTGACTTATTTTTATAGGTATACTTAATTTTTTTTCTTGTGTACTTTCTCTTTTTCTTACTCTTACTTATCAATTTTGTTTTCTGGCCACAGAATCTCACTTAACATTTCTTGTAGTGCTGGTTAAGTAGTCATGAATTTCTTTCTCTATGGCACCCTTTATCTCTCCTATTCTGAATGATAGCCTTGCTGGATAGAGTATTCTTGGCTACAGATTTTTTTTCCTTTCAGCACTTTTAAAACATCATGCCACTCCCTTCTTGCCTGCAATTTTTTTTAATTTGATGTTTATTTATTTTTAAGAAAGAGAGAGAGAGAGAGAGAGAGAGAAGCAGAGTATGAGTGGCAGAGGGAAGAGAGAAAGGGAGACATAGAATCTGAAGCCGGCTCCAGGCTCTGAGGTGTCAGCACAGAGCCTCACATGGGGCTCAAACTCACAGACTGTGAAATCATGACCTGAGCTGAAGTTAGATGCCCAGCTTTCTGAGTCACCTAGGTACCCCTCACCTCCAAATTTTTACTGAAAAATCAGCTAAAAGCATTATGGGTTTTCCTTTTAATGTAACGATCTCTTTTCTCTTGGAACCTATAAAATTATTTATCACTTTTTTTGACATTTTCATTAGTATGTGTGTTGGTATGGACCTGCTTGAGTTGAATATTTTGGGTGTGTCTGTATCTCCTGAATCTAGATCTCTGTTTTCCTTCTCAGGTTTGGGAAATTTTCAGCTATTATTTCTTTAAATACATTTTTTCCCCTTTTCTAGCTTTCCTCCTTCTCAGATCCCTATAATATGAATGTTATTATGCTTCATGGAGTCACTTAGTTTTCTAAGTCCTCTATGTCTAATCTCACTATGCAGTATTTGTTTGACTGTTACTTGCTCAGCTTGATTGCTTTCCATTACTCTATCCTCTAGGTCACTGATATGTTCCTCTTCTTCTTATAGCCTTCAATTTATTCTATATATTGTGTTTTTATTTTCATTTCTTTAGTTCTTTATCTCTGATATACTATTCTATATCTCTTTGTTAAGGGTCTCACTGATGTTCTTCATCATTTTCTGAGGTCAAGTGAGTATCTTTATGATCATTACTTTAAATTCTATAGCATGCATATTACTTATTTCTGTTTCACTTAAATATCCTGTGATTTTGTCCTGTTCTTTCATTTGGGATGCATTCCCCTGTCTCCTCATTCTATCTACCTCTCTGTGTCTGTTTCTCTGTGTTAGGAAAGTCAGATACATCTTCTGCTCTTGAAAGTAATGGTTTTATGAAGAAGATGTCCTATAATGCCCTGCAGTGCAGTATCTTCTGTTCATCAGAACCTGATACTTCAGAGGAGCTTTCTATGTATGTTGCTTGTGTCCTGTTTTTGTGTCTGAGTCCCTTTTTCTTTCAGTCCAGATGTCTACACTATCTCACTTTCTGTTGTGGGCTGTGCTTACTCTCTGTGGTATTAGTGAGACCCAGACAGGCTGGCTCTGAGGCAGCGTGATCATGGAAGAACTCAGGAGTGGGGTAGTTGTGTTAGCAAAATTTGTGCTGAGCCACTACTCCAAGGCTGGATCCCTGAAGCATAGTGAGCATGGTGACAGCCACAGGTGTGACATGTGGAGGAGGCTACAGCTGCAAGATGCATGGTGCCTGTGTGTGCAGCATTAGCCCACATTTGCACTGAGCCCAGGGCCAAGGCCAGTAGACTTGGCATGGGCACTTCCTCAGGAAAACTCATGGGTAAGGCACATAGCTAGCAGGTAAGGTAGCATGTGTCTGTGAAATGCTGCCTCCTACAAGTAGCCCTGTTTTTATGCATCGGAAGATGAAAATGCTGTCTGCCTGCTCCTTTATTCCCAGAGAAGACACTAATATGCTCCGAAATCAGAATAAACAGTTCTTTCTCCATTTTCTCAGGCATTGTATAAACTGTTGCTTCTATAGTGCCTCTCCAGGGGCTGTTGCGCCTTTAAGGGCAAAGACCACTATCACACTCCAGAATCACCCAGTGCTGAGTCACCTGACTTTTACAGCTCTAAGCTCTATGTCCTGCTGGTTATACAGTCAGGAAATTCAGCCTTTCTGGTTTTCAAAGCCAGCCATCATAGGGATTCATTTTACCCATGAGGGCCCTCTGATGTTATCCCCCTCTGAGTCCATAGCTTTCTCCTTGTAGACAGTTCCCCAACACTGTTTCTGACCTTCCTAACCTCTCAAAGGCAGCTTCTCTATATTTTAGTTGTGGAGTTTGTTCTTCCAGTCTTCAGATCACTTTCCAGTTTATTTATTCAGATGTGAGTGATATGTATCTGTAAACGCTTGGCAAGATAAGCTTAGAGTCCTCCCATTCTGCCATCTTCCCAAGCTGCTCTCCTAGAAAAACAGTCTTAAAGTTTATATGGAACCACAAAAGACCCTGAATAATCAGAGAAATCTTGAGAAAAAACAGAGCTGAAGGTATTACATATTTTGATTTCAAACTATATTACAAACCTGTAGTAATTGAAACACGTGGTACTGACATTAAAAGCAGACACATAGATCAGTGGAACAGAAAGAAGAGCTGAGAAATGATCCCACACAATCATGGTCAACTAATTTTTGACAAGGGAACCAAGAACAGTAATTGGGAAAAGGATAGTCTTTTCAATAAACAGTGTTCAAAAACTGAATAATCACATGCAGAATAATGAAATCGGACTCCTATCTTACTTTACTCATAAAAATTAATTCAAAATAAACTAAATATTTAAATATAAAACCTGAAATCATTAAAATTCTAGAGGAAAACATAGGGAAAAAGATCCTTGACATTGGTCTTGGTGACAGTGTTTTTAATATGATACCAAAATCACAAGCAACACAATAAAACAATTACTATTACTACATCAAACTAAAATCCTTTGTTTTTCACAACAAAAGAAACAGTCAATCCAAGTGAAAAGGCAAACTATGGAATTGGAGAAAATATTTTCAAATTACATATCTCATAAGGGATTAATATCCAAAATATATTTTAAATACTCAGAGAAACTCAATAGCAAAAAAACAAGCAATCTAATTTAAAAATGGGAAGAGGAGGGCAACTGGGTGGCTTGATTAAGCAGCGGACTCTTGATTTCAGCTCAAGTCATGGTCACACAGTAGTGAGATTGAGCCTCTCCTCAGGCTCTGTGCTGGATGTGGAGCCTCATATTGAGACTCCCTCCTTCTCTCACTGCCCCTCCCTCACTTGCACTCTCTCTCTCTGTCTTTCTTTCAAAAAAAAATGGGAAGAGGAACTAAATAGACCTTTTTTTTCCCAAAGAAAATGTATATGTCTAACAGGTATATATAAAGGTACCCAACCACACTAACCATCAGATAAATGCAAATCAAAACAATAATGAAGTATTGAGTAACATTTAAAAAAATGTCTATCATCAAAAAGGCAAGAGATAACAAGTGTTTTTTAGGATGTGGAAAAACAGAATCTGTGTATAGTGATGGTGGGTAATATAAAATTGTACATCTACTGTAAATAACAGTATGGGTGTTTCTCACAAAGTTAAAAGTAGAACTACTATACAATTCAGCAAATCCACTTCTGGGTATATATTCAAAGAAAGTGAAAACAGAATCTTGAAGAGATAATTGCATTCCCAATTTTATGGCAACAGTATTTACAATAACCAAGATATAAAAACAATATCAGTTTCTGTCAATGGGTGAATGGATAAAGAAGATTATATATATACCTATATATAGCCAATAGAAAGGAGGAATTCCTGTCATTTGTAACAACATGAGGGCACTATGTTAAGTGAAATAAGTCAGGCAAAGAAAGATGAATACTGTATTATGTTTATATGTGGAATTAAGAAATGTGAACTCATAGAAACAGAGAGTAGAAACGTGGTTACTAGGGGCTTGGAATGAAGAAAGGAGATTTTGGTCAAAGGGTACAAACTTCCAGTTATATGACAAAAAAGTTTCCAGGATCTACTTTATAGCATGGTGGTTACTGTTAATAATATCATAGTATATACATTAGATTTGCTAAGATAGTAAATCTTAAATGTTCTCACCACTAAATTGCAACAGAAATTATGTGATGTGATATAGATGGTAGCTAACTCTATAGTGAGCATTACAATATGTGAGCATAACATATCAACGCATTTTATACCTCAAACTTATACAATATTATATGTCAATTATATCTCATTGAAGATAGAAAAATTGTAAAAAAAAAAATAAGCCACACATAGAGTCATTTATAGTCAAACTGCTAAAAATCAAAGATAAAGAGAAAATTTTTTCAGTCAGAAAAAGAATTAACTCAGAGGAATATGTTAAGTATGGTTACTACTTTTTCATAATAATCAATAAAAACTAGAAGACAATAGAATTATATCTTAAAAGTGCTAGGATAGAAAAGGAAGCCTAGGAATTCAATATCCAGCAACAACATCCTTCAAACATTAAAGCAAAATAATTTTTAGGTGAAAAAAAATCAAAAGCTTGTGTTGCCAACAAAACTACATTATAAAATTTACTAAAGGGAATTCCTTATATTAAACGGAAGTGAATTTATTAATCCCCACCAACTATCTAACCCATTCCCCCTCTCCTCCTTCCCCTCTGGTAACCATCAGTTTGTTCTCTATGATTAAGTCTGTTCTTGTCCTGAAGAGAACCAAGTGATGTATGGAATTGTTTAATCACTATATTGTACACCAGAAACAAATATAACACTATATGTCAACTAACTGGAATTAAAATAAAAACTTTTAAAAAATGGTGGTGCCTAGGTGGCTCAGTTGGTTAAGGTCCGACTTCAGCTCAGGTCATGATTTCCTGGTTGGTGGGTTTAAGCACTGCATTGGACTCTGTGCTGACAGCTCAGAGCCGGTTTCAGATTCTGTGTCACCCTCTCTCTCCGCCCCTACCCCCTCATGCTCTGCCTGTCTCTCTCCAAAATAAATAAACATTAAAAAAAAACCTTTAAAACAATAAAGGGTGGGTAACTGGCTGGCTCAGTCAGTAGAGTGTGACACTCTTGATCTCAGGATTATGAGTTTGAGACTCACATTGGCCATAGAGATTTAAAAAATAATAATAATAAAAGAAAGTGATACTTGAAAGAAATTTGAATCTACAAGGAAATTCTATAAAAGGATCACCAGAAATGTCAAATATATAAATAAATTTAAAAGTCTACTTTTATTTCTTAATTTTTAAAAGGAAAATTTACTGTTTGAGACAAACTGCATACCAAAAGTTTGGAAGGGCAAAATAATTACCCAATTTTAATTTCTTATAGAGGTAAATTGTTACAATATTAATTTCAAGTATTCTGTGATAAGGTTGGATATTGTAACAATTAAAAATAACATAAAAGCAGATAGCAAAACAGAGGACAGAGGAAATAAAACAAAATATGACAGGGGAGAGGAAGAACGTTTGAGAGAGAGAGAGAGAGACAGAGAAGAGAGAAGACTGGAGCCTGCCCCAGAGTCTGCCTCGGATTCTGTGTCTCCTTCACTCTCTGTCCCTTCCCCATTCACTCTCTCTCTCTCTCTCTCTCTGAAATAAACATCAAAAAAAGTATGCTATTCAAAAAGTTTTAAGGGGCGCCTGGGTGGCTCAGTCGGTTGGGCATCCGACTTCAGCTCAGGTCATGATCTCACAGTTGGTGGGTTCAAGCCCTGCATCGGGCTCTGTGCTGGCATCACAGAGCCTGGAGCCTGCTTCCAATTCTGTGTCTCCCTCTCTCTCTGCCCCTCCCCTGCTCACACTCTGTCTCTCTCTGTCTCTCAAAAATAAATAAAAATGTTTAAAACTTTTTTAAGGTTTTAAGTATTTGGAATTTAAAAACACTTTTTGAAATATCCCACAATGGAAGAAGAAATCACAAAAGATATTTTTAAAATATCAATATTGTAGAAATTTAATTAAGGGAAAATTATAATTTGAATGTTCATATTATGTAAGAAGAAAATTGTAAAGCCCATGATTTAAGCTTCCAAAGCAGAAGATAATAAGTAATAAAAAGTAAACATAAAAAGAAAAGTTGGAAAAAATAAAAACAATAAAGCCTAATGTTCATTCTTAAAATGGTTAATAAAATGGATATACACCTAGTAATGTTGATAAAAAAAAGAGAGAAAGCAAACTATCAGTATGAGGAAGTAAAGAAGGACATCTCTACAGATTTTGCAGATAATGAAAATATAACAAAAACATGGCTTAAGCCAATGTATTCCACAAAGTAGACATAATATGGAATCCTTGAAAACATAGTTTGTCAACATGGACAAAAGTAAAAATACAAAATGTAAATAGTTTTATATTTGTTATATAATTTTAAATATGTAATTTAATATCTTCTCCACAATAATCTGACCCAGATGGCTTTACTGGTGAATTCTATCAAACATTTATGGAAGAATCAATATAAATCTTACACTTTCAGAAAATGAGAGCTATCATTCCAATTCATTTTGTGATGCCATAATAAATCTGATACTAAAACCTGAGAAGAATAGTATTTTTTAAAAAAATGCAAAGTACTTAAAAGTACAAATATCCCACATGAACATAGAGGGAAAACAACACTAACAAAAATATTAGCCAATAAATTCTAACAACATATGTAAAAGATAACACTTCATGAGCAAATTGCATTTACTCCAGGAAAACATGTTGATTTAACACTTGAAATCAAAACTTACATTAATAAGCAATTTGAGTCCATTTGGGGTTTAAGGAATCTCTTACCTCACAGATACATAAAAGATAAATCAAAGTCATACATATGTTTCCATATCTACTAAAGCCACAAAATAAGTCCTCACCCATATACTTCTTATTCCCTTTGTAATTCTAGACATCGTTGATAGTGACCAAGGCACCCATGTCACTTCAGAGAATACAAAATACTAGGCTGTTGAACAAGACATTTAATGGAACTTTCACCTCACTAACATCCTTAAGCCTCAGACTTCATAATGTAACATAATGACTTCTTAAACAAGTTATAATTCAATGGGCCACAACATGGTACATTCAGTGATCAAACAGCAGGAGTAGATTATAATAAAAAGTCTGATTCCAGGGGCTTCTGGGTGGCTCAGTTGGTTAAGCATCCGACTCCTGATTTCAGCTCAGATCACTATCTCACAGTTTATGGGATCAAGCCCTGCACTGTGTTCCACATTGACAATATGGAGCTTCCTTGGGTCTCTGTCTCTCTGTCTCTGTCTCTATCTCTCTCAAAATAAATAAAGTTAAATATTTTTTAAAGTCTGATTCCATTTTTCTAATATTCAACTAATTACAGCTTTTAAAGAGTTAACCACTTTGTTTTCCCCATCTGCCCCACATCTGGGAAAGCAAATTAAAATTTCTGGATGCTCACTCTGTTGGTGCTGACAAAAAGTATATACCTACCACACATGGTAACCCTCATATCAATCATAACACCTAAAGACCATAAAAATCCCAAGCCAGTTTCTTTTCTCTGCTCTCTTAAGCCATTTTCAGACCTGATTAAGAGCCAGTCTGCTTTTTCCAGAAAACCTCATTTTGTGAATAATAAAACTTTTCATGCTCTGTTGATGTAGCGTGGCATGAACATATAAACTGAATGTTAGGGACACCTGGATGGTTCAGTCTGTTGAGTGTCCGACTTAGGCTCAGGTCATGATCTCGCGATTCGTGTGTTCGAGCCCCGCCTTGGACTCTGTGCTGATAGCTCAGAGCCTGGAGCCTGCTTCAGATTCTGTGTCCCCCCTCTCTCTCTGCCCCATCCCTGCTTGTGCTCTCTCTCTCTCTGTCTTTCAAAAATGAATAAACATAAAAAAAATAAACTGAATGTTAGATAGGGGACCCTACTATTTCTGAGGAATGACCACAATAATATAATTAGCCACATTCACAGAATAGAGTAGAATAATCATATACTTATCTCAACAGATGGAAACAACATCAAAGAGCTACAAACTAATAATAAAATCTTAGCAAACTTTCTTATTCTAAAGCTTCTAGCAAAATGCTCTTCCTAATATCATACATAATGCTGAAAATTGAATATTTTTCTTTTAAGCTCTGAAAAAGGCAAGGATAACTGCTGTCACCACTTTTATTCAACATTTTATTAGAAATTCTAGCCAACGAAAGGAGAAAAGAAAATTATAAAAGGCTCAAAGATTGCAAATGAAGAGGTCTCTATTTGCAAATGAAATGAATGATTACATAAAAAAGTCTAAGAAATGTACAAAAGACCTACTAGAAGTAATCAATTAGTTTATCAATGTTAGTGGAGACAAGGTTAATATAGAAATTTTGATTGTATTTTGATAGGAATAAAAATTTAAAAACAACATAAAAGATAGTATTTGAAAATTGTATGACTATATACAAAAACATCAAAAGACAATATACCTATGAATACATGAAACAAATATGTATAAGAACCCAAAGTGAAATATACAAAATATTTCTGAAAGAAATTAAAGATCTGTATTTGTGAAGATGTTACCTATGTTTACGAATTTCAGGACTCAATATTGTTAATTTTACTCTAGTTTTTCTATATTTAAGTCAGTACCAATCAAAATCCCAGTAGGATTTTTTTTGTACAAATTGAAAAAAATGAGTCTAAATTTTACCTACAAATAAATATAGAAAAGTTAATACTATTTTGAAAAGAAGAAAATTTCACAATTTATATCATTTCACAATTTACATTATTTCATTTTTAGATGTACTATTAAACAATAATAATCAAGAAAGTTTAATAATGTCACAAAGGGAAACAAATACATCAATAAAGAAAGAAAGGTCAGATATATACTTTATGTTAATATAGTCACTTTTATTTTAACAGCTTTATAGACCTAACTCACATAGCATAAAATTCACTAGTGTACAGTCCAGGGTTTCAGTATATTCACAGTGTTGTACAACTATCTTCACTATCTAATTTTTGAATATTTTTATTCATCAAAAAGAAAACCCATATTTATCAGAAGTCATTCCTTAATGCCATCAACATACTGACCCTTGACTACCACTCATCTACTTTCTATCTGCATAGATGGCATATTTTGACATTTCATATACATGGAGTGATTCAATATGTGTCCTAATATGACCATCTTCTTTCATTCATCATAGTGTTTTCAAAGTTCATCTATGTTGTGCCACTTATCAGTATGCCATCTCTTTTTATTGCTGAATAATATACCATTTTATGGATATGTCAGTTTTTATTATTCCATTCTTCAATTGATGGACATTGTTTCCACTTTGGGGCTAATATAAATAAATAATGTTACAATGAACATTCATGTACAATTTTTTATGTGACCACATATTTTCACTTCTCTTAGGTACATAGGTAGCAATAGGTTATGTGATCAGAAGGTAAATGTATGCTTAAACTTTTGAGGAAATGTCCAAAAGTTTTCTACAACAAGTCCTTCGTTTTAGATTTTACCTTCAGCACAGCATGAAGGATCTAATTTCTCCACATTCTCACCAACACTTATTATGTGTCTTTTTAAATTTCATCCATCTTTGGGTTTGTGAAGTAGTACAATATTGTGGTTTCGATTTGCACTTTGATAGCTATTGAAGAAAAACTTTTTATTGCATATTGAGCATATGCATATATTTTTGGAGAAATGTCTATTAATATTTTGGACATTGTAATTGTTATTAATATTTTTTATTATTGAGTTGGAAGAGCCAATTATATTCTGGATACTAAAAACTTGTTAGATTTTTTTATTTGAAAATACGTCCTCCAAAAAAAAAAGAAAAGAAAATATGTCCTCCCATTCTGTGTGTTATCTTTTTTTTTTATTTTTAAACAAAGCAAAGCTTTTTATTTATTTATTATTAAATGTTCATGGATTTATTTTTGAGAGAGAGAGAGAGACAGAACATGAGTGGGGGAGGGGAAGAACGAGAGGGGGAAAGAGAATCTCAAGCAGGTTTTGCACCATTAGCACAGAGCCTGATGCAGGACTCAAACTCAGAAACTGTGAGATTATGACCTGAGCTGAAATCAACAGTCAGGCGCTTAACCCACTTAGCCACCCAGGTACCCCATTGTGGGTTATCTTTACACATTCTTGACTATGTAATTTGAAGGGCAAAATTTTTAATTTAAAATTTTCTAACTGCTTATAATTTTGTCACTTGTGCTTTTTTACACATAAAATAAAAGTTATATAAAATAAAATTAACTTTAAAAAAAGGTTGTTTTTCAGAGAGAGAGAAAACACAGAGGAGAGGCAGACAGAGAGAGAGGGAGACAGAATCCGGAGCAGGCTCCAGGCTCCAAGCTGTCAGCACAGAGCCTGATACGGGGCTGTAACCAAGGAACCATGAGATTATGACCAGAGCCAGAGACGGACGCTTAACTGACTGAGCTACCCAGGCGACCCTAAATTTAACTATTTTAAAGACTACAATTCAGTGCCATTTAGTACATTCAAAAAGTTGTGCTATCATCTCTGTCTAGTTCCAAAATATTTTTCACCCCCAAAATAATCTCCATTTCCATTAAGCAGTCTTTCTTCCTTCCTCACTTTACTCTGGTCTCTGGGAAACATTAAATTGCTTTCTGAATTTATGGGCTTATTTATTCTGGATATTCATATAAATATAATCATACTGTATGAGACATTTTGTGTGTGGCTTCTTTCACTTATAGTGTTTTCAATATTTATTTATGTTGCAACATATATCAGTATTTTATTTGTTTTATGGCTAATAATATTCCATTATATGGTTATATCATGTATTTTAATCAATTCATCAGTGGCTGGACATTTATGATGTTTCCCCTTTGGGCTATTGTGAGTAGTGTTGCCATAAACATCCACGTACAAGCATTTTTTTTTATACCTATTCTTCTTAATGTTTATTTGAGAGAAAGAGAGAATGAGCAGGGGAGGTGCAGAGACAGAGAGAGAGAGAGGAGAGAGAAAGAGACAGAGAGAGAGAGAGAGAGAGAGAGAGAGAGAGATTCCCAAGCAGGTTTTGCACTGTCAGTGTAGAGATGGGGGTGGGGCTCAATCTCACCACCATGAGATCATGAAGTGTGTCAAAATCAAGAGTCAGATGCTTAACTGACTGAGCCACCCAGGCGCCCTGTGTTTGATACCTATTTTTAATGCTTCGGGGTATATATCTAGGAGTGAAATTGTTATTTCATGTGGTAATGCTACATTTAGTTTTTTTAGTGACTGCCAAAATGTTTTCCATAGTGGATATACCATTCTATGTTTTCATCAGCAATGTACAAATTTTTCAATTTATCCACATCTTCACCCACAGTCATTCTTTTCTTTTTTCAAATACCCCTCCTACTGAATGTGAAGTGGTAACTTATTTAGGCTTGTTTGCATTTTCCTGATAACTAATGACATCAAAAATCTTTATATATGCTTGTTGGCCTTTTGCATATTTTTTGGAGAAGTGTCTGTTTAAGTCCTTTGTCCATTTTTAAATTGGATTATTTGACTATTTTTTTCAGTCGTAAGAGCTCTAAAAAAGCAGTTATTTATACAGTCTGGTTAGTAAACCATTATTCAGCATAAGCTTTGCAATTTTTTTTACCATAATGAAGGTTTTCACTTTCTTGACATCATCCCTTGATGCACAAAAGTTTGTAATTTTGATGATGTTCAATTTATTTATTGTTTCTTGCTGATTCTTTTATTGTCATATCCAAAAACCCATTAAACAAATCTAAGGTAATTAATATTTATGTATAAATTACCTACTAAGAGTTTTATACTTTAGGCTGTTAGAGTTAGGTTGCTAGTGACTTTTGAGTTAATTTTTAAAATTTTTTTAAAGTTTATATTTTTTGAGAGAGACAGATACAGCATGAGTGAAGGAGGGGCAGAAAGAGAGAGAGGGAGAGAGAGTATCCCAAGAAGGCTCTGTATTGTCAATGTGGAGGCCAATGTTGGGCTCAAACTCATGAACCACAAGATCATGATCTGAGCAGAAACCAAGAGTTGGACGTTCAACTGACTGAGCCACCAAGTGCCCTGAGTTAATTTTTGTATATGATGTCAGGTAGCAGTCCAACTTCATTTTCATATGGATATCAAGTTGTCTCAGCATCATTATTTAAATGCTTATTCTTTCTCCATTGAATAATTTTAGCATCCTTGTCAATAACTGACCATAGAAGTAGGGTTTATTTATGGATTCTCAATTCAATTTTATTGGTCTATATGTCTATGCTTATGCTAGTACCACACTGTTTTGATTAATATATTTTTTAGTAAGTTTTAAATATTTAAACAGAGAATGATGAGTTTCCTTTGTTATTCCTTTTCAAGACAGTTTTGGTTATTCTGGATCCTTTGCAATTTTATATGAATTTTAGAATTAATTTTCCCACTTCTATCTAAAAAAACCCTTGGGTATCCCTGATGAAATAGATGCAAAAGTCCTCAGCAAAATACTAGCAAACAAAACTCAATAATATAATTTAAAAACTTCACCATGATTGTGTGAGATTTATTCCTGGAGTTCAAACGTGGCTCAATATTTGCAAATCAATCAATATGATACACCACATCAAAAAAAGAATGTATAAGAACAATATGATCATATCAATAGATGCAGGAAAAAAAACATTTGATAAAGTACAATATACATTCATGAGAAAAACCTTCATAAAGTATGTTTAGATAAGACATTCCTCAACATAACAAATGACATATATGAAAAACCCACAGCTAACATCATCTTCAGTGGGGAAAATCTGAAAGCTTATCCCTTAAGATCACAAGCAAGACAGGTATGTCCACTCTCCTTTTACTCACAAAGTACTGGACATCCTAGCCATACCAATTAGAATACATAGAATACATAAAGAAATAAAAGGCATCCAAATTGGTAAGAAAGAAGTAAAACTTTCACTATTTGCAGATGATGATACTATATAAAGAAAACTTGAAAAATTACACAAAAATACTGCTAAAACTGATACATGATTTCAGTAAAGTCACAGGATAAAAAATCAATGTGCAGAAATCTGTTTCATTCTTATATACTAATAATGAAGCAAGAGAAAGAGAAATTGAGAAGACAATCCTATTACAATTGTACCACAAACCATAAGACACCTGGGGATAAAATTAACCAAAGGGTGAAAATCTGTACTTTAAAACTATAAAACATTGATGAAAAAAAATCAAGATAGCACAAAGAAGTGGGAAGGCATTCCATGCTCATGGATTAGAAGAACAAATATTGTCAAAATGTCTTTGCTATCCAAAGCTATCTATGCATTTAATTTAATCCCCATAAAAATACCAACAGCATTTTATACAGAACTAAAAGAAACAATTCTAAAATTTGTACGGAACCGGGAAAGATCCCAAATAGCCAAAGAAATCATGAGGAAGATAAGCAAAGTTGGAGGCATCACAATTCTGGATTTCAAATGATATTACAAAGGAGTAGTCATCAAAACAGTATGGCACTCGCACAAAAATAGGCACGTAGATAAATGGAATAGAATAGACAACAAAGTAATGAACCCACAACTATGTGGTCAATTAATCTTTGACAAAGCAGGAAGGAATATCCAATGGAAAACAGACTGTCTCAGCAACAACTGGTGTTGGGAAAATTGGAAAACAACATGCAAAAGCAAGAAACTGTAATAAGGTATACCATATTACACCATACAGAAAAATAAATTTAAAATGGATTAAATACCTAAATATGAGACCTGAAACCATAAATATCCAGAAAAGAACATAGGCAGTAACTGCTTTGGCATCAGTCATAACAACTTTTTTCTAGATAGGTGTCCCGAGGCAAGGGAAATGAAAGCAAAAATAATCTGTTATAACTACATACAAATAAAATGCTTCCACACAGCACAGGAAACAATTAACAAAGCTAAAAGGCAACCTACAGAATGGGAAAAGATATTGCAAATGAAATATCTGATATAGGGTTAGTAACCAAAATTTATAAAGAACTAATAAAACTCAACACCCCCAAAGTGAATAATCCCATTAAAAATGGGCAGCAGACATGAACAGACATTTTTCCAAATAAAACATCCACATTGCCAACAAACACATGAAAAGATGTTCGCCATCACTTCCCATCAGGGAAATGCAACTCAAAACTACAATGAGATATCACCTAACACCTGTCAGAATGACTAAAATCAACACAACAAGAAACAACAGGTGTTGGCGAGGACATGGAGAAAGGAGAACCCTTTTGCACTGTTGGTGGGAATGCCAACTGGTGCAACCACTGTGGAAAACAGTATGGAGGTTCCTCAGAAAGTTAAAATTAGAACTACCCTATGATTCATCAATCACACTATTGGGTATTTACCCAAAGAAGACAAAAACACTAATTCAAAGGTAAACAAGCACCCCTATGTTTATAGCAGTATTATTTACAGTACTCAAGATAAGAATACAACCCAAGTGTCCGCTGATGAATGAATGGAAAAAGAAGATGTTGTATGTGTATACAATGGAATATTATTCAGTCATAAAAAAAGAATGAAAACTTGGAGCACTTGGGTGGCTCAGTTGGTTAAGCATCCAACTCCTGATTTTGGTTCAGGTCATGATCTCATGGTTTGTGAGATAGAGCCCTACATTGAAGCTGTCAGCACAGAGCCTGCTTGGGATTCTCTCTCTCCCTCTCTCTCTCCCTCCTCTGCTCATGCTGGCACTTTCTCTCTCTCTGTCTCTCTCTCTCTGTCTCTCTCAACCTCCAAAAACAAATAAGTAAACATTAAAAAATGAAATCTTGCAATTTGCAGTGACATGGTTGGAGCTAGAGAGCATAATGCTAAGTGAATTAAGTCAGTCAGAGAAAGAAAAATACTGTATGATTTCAGTCATGTGTGGAATTTAAGGAAAAAAAGCAAATGGGCCAAGGGGAAAAAAAGAGAGAGAGAGAGAAATCAAGAAATAGACTCTTAACTACAGAGTACAAAGTGATGGTTACCAGAGGGGAGGTGATTAGGAGGATGGGTTAAATAGGTGATGGGGATGAAGTGCACTTATCATGATGAACACTGGGTGATGTATGGAATTTTAATTGTTAAATCACTATACTGTGTACCTGAAACTAATATAATAATGTATGTTAACATACCTGAACTAAAATAGAAACTTATATAAAAAAACAAAAAAAACCTTTGTGTTCATTACAGAGTTTGTGTTGAATCTATAGATTGTTTGGTTAATATTGCTATCTTAATATTATCTTCTATCAATGAACATAAAATATCTTTCCAATTTTGTAATTATTTAAAAATTATTTCAACAGTGTGTTGTAGTTTTTAGTGTTCAAAATTTGAACATTGTTAAATATACCTATGTATTTTATTATTTTGATTCTAGTGTAAATGGAATTGATTTCTGAATTTTATATTCATCCCTTGTGTGTTTGGTGTCATATAAGAAGGCATTTTTTTAATACAAATTCAGAATTATTTACTTCAATATTTTCTTCTGAGAGTGTTATAGTGTTAGTCCTTACATTTAGATACATGATTCATTTGAGTTAATTTCATGTATAGTATAGTGAAGGAGTTAAATTTCATTCTTCTGCTTGGGAATATCCAGTAGTACAAGTACTATTTGTTGAAAAGTTTACTCAATAACCATTCAAACATTTTGTTACCCTAGACAAAAATCAATTGACCATAACATTTGAGGGTTTACTTCTAGACTTTTGATTATATTCCATTGATATGCATACCTAATCTTATTACAATACAAACTTATCTTGATTACTTTGGCTTTGTATTAATTTTGAAATCAGAAAATGTTTACCTTCATTTTTTGTTTTTTTATCTCAAAATTGTTATGGTTGTTCACCATACCTCACATTTCTATATTAATTTTATTTTCAGTTGTTAATATTTGCAAAGAAATCAACTGTGAATTTTATAGTGATTTGACTGAATCTGTAGGTCAGCTTGAAAATTATTGCCACATCAACAATATTGTCTTCCAATACATGAACATGGGATGTATATTCACTTATTTTATTTATGTCTTCTTTATTTTAACAATGTTTTGTGATTTTTAGGGTATATGTTTTGTACTTCTTTTGATAAATGTGTTACTAAATGTTTTGTTTGTTTTTTTATTTATTTATTTATTTATTTATTTATTTATTTATTTATGAGAGCACTAATGGGGGAGAGGCGGTGAGGAGAAAAGAGAGACTCTTAAGCAGGCTCTATGCTCAGTGTGGAGTCTGATGTGGGGCTTGAATCTACGACCCTGGGATCATGATCTGAGCTGAGATCAAGAGTCTGACTCTCAACTGACTGAGCCACTCAGATGCCTCATAAATGTTTTAACATTTTAATGTTATTTTAATTTGGTAGTTTTCTTAATTTAACTTTTTATTGTTCATTGATAGTGTGTAGAAACACAATTGTTACTGTATACTGATCTTGTATCTTGCAAATTTGCTGAACTCATGTTATCTCTAGTAGTTTGTGTGTGTGTGTGTGTGTGTGCGCACGCGTTTGTGTTTGTATTCCTTATGAGTATCTACATACTAGAACATGATGTTTTCAAATAAAGATAGATTAACTTCTTCCTTTCCAATCTGGATAACTTTTATTTGTTTCTTGTGTAAACTTTTTGGCTAGAGCTTCCAGTACAATACTCTATAGAAGTGGCAATAACAGACATTCTTGTGTTGTCCCAATCTTAGGGATAAAGTATATATTCCATGATTTTAGCTATAGATTTTTTCATAGTTTTATCAGAGTGAATAAGTCCTCTATTTCTAGTGTGTTGAGTATTTTTGTCATGATGGGCTGTTCAGTTATGTTAAATTCTTTTGTGTGTCTATTCACACCACTTTGTGTTTTTGGTCTTTAATGATATTCATATGATGTAGTACATTGATTTTTATATGTGAAACCACCTCTTGGAATAAATCTCACTTGGTCATGGTGGCTTTTTTTTTTTAAATTTTTTTTTTTCAACATTTTTTATTTATTTTTGGGACAGAGAGAGACAGAGCATGAACGGGGGAGGGGCAGAGAGAGAGGGAGACACAGAATCGGAAACAGGCTCCAGGCTCCGAGCCATCGGCCCAGAGCCTGACGCGGGGCTCGAACTCACGGACCGCGAGATCGTGACCTGGCTGAAGTCGGACGCTTAACCGACTGCGCCACCCAGGCGCCCCCATGGTGGCTTTTTTAAATATGTTGTTGCATTTGGTTTCCTGGTATTTTGCTTAGGAATTTGCATCTGTATGATGAAACACTGGTATATAATATTCTTTTTCTCTTTTGCCTTTTTCCTGATATTGGAGTTACATCAGTCTCAAAGAATGATTTGGGAATTGTTCCCTTTTCTTCTATTTTTTGGAAGATTTTGTGACTTATTGGTGTTAATACTTCTTTCAATATATGGTATAATTCACCAGTGAATTCATCTGGGCTTGGACTCTGTTATTTGCTGTTTTGGTTTTTTTAATGTTTGTTTACTTTTGACAGAGAGACAGAGCACTAATAGGGGAGGGGCAGAGAAAGAGGGAGACACAGAATCTGGAGCAGGCGCCATGTCCTGACCTGTCAGCACAGAGCCTGACACAGGACTTGACCCATGAACCATAAGATCATGACCTAAGCCAGAGTTGGATTCTTAACAGACTGAGCCACCCAGGAGCCCCACTGTTGTTGTTTTCAAGTATAGCTCACACACAATCTTACATTAGTTTTAGGTGTCTAACACATTGCTTCAACTTCTGTATATGTTATGCTATGCTTACCATAAGTATAGCTACCATTTGCTACCATACAAGACTATTACAATATCATTGATTATATTTCCTATGTTGTGCATTTTATCCCCATAACTTATTCATTCCATAACTGGAAGCCTGTAATTCCCACTCTTCTTCACTCACTTTGTCAATCCCGCAGGCCCTCTCTCCTCTGGCAACTATCAGTTTGTTCTCTATATTTATAGGTCTGATTCTGCATTTTTTAAATTTTTTATTATTATTTTTAAAATTTACATAAAATTTAGTCAGCATATAGTGCAACAATGATTTCAGGACTAGATTCCTTAGTGCCTGTTTCCCATTTAGCCCATAACCCCACAACCCCTCCAGTAACCCTAAGTTTGTTCTCCATGTTTATGAGTCTCTTCTATTTTGTCCCCCTCCCTGTTTTTATATTGTTTTGTTTCCCTTCCCTTATTTTCATCTGTTTTGTCTCTTAAAGTCCTCATATGAGTTAAGCCATGATTTTTGTCTTCTCTGACTGACTAATTTCACTTAGCATACTCCCCTCCAGTTCCATCCACATAGTTGCAAATGGCAAGATTTCATTCTTTTTAATTGCTGAGTAATACTCCATTATATATATATATATATATATATATATATATATATATATATATACACCACATCTTCTTTATCCATTCATCCATCGATAGACATTTGAGCTCTTTCCATACTTTGGCTATTGTTGATAGTGCTGCTATAAACATTGGGATGCATGTGTCCCTTCAAACAGCACACCTCTATCCCGTGGATAATACCTATCAGTGCAATTGCTGAGTGGTAGGGTAGTTCTATTTTTAGTTTTTTGAGGAACCTCCATACTGTTTTCTAGAGTGGCTGCACCAGATTGAACTCCCACCAACAATGCAAAAGAGATCCTCTTTCTCCGCATCCTTGCCAAAATCTGTTGTTGCCTGAGTTGTTAATGTTAGCCATCTGACAGATGTAAGGAGGTATCTTATTGTGGTTTTGATTTGTATTTCCCTGATGATGAGTGAAGTTGAGCATGTTTTCATGTGTCGGTTGGCCACTAGGATGTCTTCTTTGGAGAAGTGTCTATTCATGTCTTTTGCCCATTTCTTCACTGGATTATTTGTTTTTTGGGTGTTGAGTTTTATAAGTTCCTTTTAGATTTTGGATACTAACCCTTTATCTGATATGTCGTTTGAAAATATCTTCTCCCATTCTGTCGGTTGCCTTTCAGTTTTGCTGATTGTTTCCTTTGCTGTGCAGAAGCTTTTTACTTTGATGAGATCCCCGTAGTTCATTTTTGATTTTGTTTCCCTTGCCTCTGGAGACGTGTTGAGTAAGAAGTTGCTGGGGGCAAGATGAAAGAGGCTTTTGGTTGCTTTCTCCTTGAGGATTTTGATGGCTTCCTGTCTTATATTGAGTTCTTTCATCCATTTTGAGTTTACTTTTGTGTATGGTGTAAGAAAGTGGTCCAGGTTGATTATTCTGCATGTCGCTGTCCAGTTTTCCCAACACCACTTGCTCAAGACACTGTCTTTATTCCATTGCATATTCTTTCTTGCTTTCTCAAAGATTAGTTGGCCTTTAGTTTGTGGGTCCATTTCCAGGTTCTTTATTCTGTTCCATTGATCTGAGTGTCTGTTCTCCTGCCAGTACCATACTGTCTTGAGGATTACAACTTTGTAGTACAGCTTGAAGTCCGGGATTGCGACCAAAACCTCCTGCTTTGGTTTTCTTTTTCAAGATTGCTCTGGTAATTCAGGGTCTTTTCTGGTTCCATATAAATTTTAGGATTATTTGTTCTACCTCTTTGAAGAATGCTGGTGTTATTTTGATAGGTACTACACTGAATATAGATTGCTTTGGGGAGTATTGATATTTTAACAATATTTGTTCTTCATCTCCAGGAGCATGGAATCTTTTTCCCTTTTTTTGTGTCTTTTCATTTTCTTTCATAAGCTTTCTATAGTTGTCAGCATATAGATTTTTCACCTCTTGGGTTAGATTTATTCCTAGGTATTTTATGGTTTTTGGTGCAACTGTAAACAGGATTGATTCCTTGATACCTCTTTCTGTTGACTCATTGTTAGGGTATAGGAATGCAACCGATTTCTGTGCATTGATTTTATATCCTGCAACTTTGCTGAATTCATGAATCAATTCTGGCAGTTTTTTGGTGGAATCTTTAGGGTTTTTCATATAGGGTATCATGTCATCTGCGGAGAGTGAAAGTTTGACCTCTTCCTAGCTGATTTGCATGCCTTTTATTTCTTTGTGTTGTCTGATTGCAGAGGCTAAGTCTTCCAATACTAAGTTGAATAACAGTGGTGAGAGTGGAGATCCTTGTCTTGTTCCTGACCTGGGTGGGAAAGCTTTCAGGTTTTCCACATTGAGGATATTAGTGGTGGGACTTTCATATATTGCTTTTATGATCTTGAGTTATGATCCTTCTATCCCTAATTCCCTCAAGTTTTTATCAAGAGAGGATGCTGTATTTTGTCAAATGCTTTCTCTGCATCTATTGAGAGGATCATGTGATTCTTGTTCTTTCTCTTATTGATGTGATGTATCACATTGATTAGTTTGCAGAATTCAACAAGCCCTGCATTCCAGGAATAAATCCCACTTGATCATGGTGAACAATTCTCTTAATATATTGTTGGATCCACTTGGTTAGTATCTTGTTGAGGATTTTTGCATCCATGTGCATCAGGGAAATTGGTCTGTAGTTCTCCTTTATAGTGAGGTTTTGTCTGATTTTGTAATCAATGTAATGCTGGTTGTATAGAAAGTGTTTGGAAGATTTCCTTCCATTTATATTTTTTGGAACAACTTCAAAAGAATAGGTGTTAACTCCTCTGTGTTTGGTAGAATTTTCCTGGAAAGCCATCTGGTGCTGGACTCTTGTTTTTTGGGATATATTTTATTGCTAGTTCGATTTCTTTGCTGGTCATGGGTCTGTTTATATTTTCTATTTCTTCCTGCTTAAGTTTTGGTAGTGTATATGTTTCTAGGAATTTGTCCATTTCTTCCAAATTGCCCATTTTATTGGCATATAATTGTTCATAATATTCTCTTATTTTTGTTTGTATTTCTGCTGTATTGGTTGTGATCTCTCCTCTTCCATTCTTGATTTTATTTATTTGGGTCCTTTCCTTTTTCTTTTCAATCAAACTGGCTAGGGGTTTACCAATTTTGTTAATTCTTTCAAAGAACCAGCTTCTGGTTTCATTGATCTTTTCTACTGTTTTTTTGTTTGTTTGTTTGCTTGCTTGTTTTGTTTGTTTTGTTGTTTGTTGTTTTTGTTGTTGTTGTAGCATTGATTTCTGCTCTAATCTTTATTATTTCTTGCCTTCTGCTCGTTTGGGTTTTTATTTGTTGTTCTTTTTCCAGTTATATAAGGTGTAAGGTTAGGTTGTGTATCTGAGACCTTTCTTCCTTCTTTAGGAAATCCTGGATTGCTATACACTTCCTTCTTATGTCCACCTTTGCTGCATCCCAGTGGTTTTGGGCTAGGTGTTATCATTTTTATTGGCTTCCATATACTTTTTAATTCCCTCTTTAACTTCTTGGTTAGCCCAGTCATTCTTTAGTTTGATGTTCTTTAGTCTCCAAATGTTTGTTATCTTTCCAAATATTTTCTTGTGGTTGACTTCAAATTTCCTAGTGTTGTGGTCTGAAAATATGCATGATATGATCTCGATCTTTTTTGTGCTTGTTGAGGGCCGATTTGTGTCCCAGTATGTGACCTATTCTGGAGAATGTTCCATGTGCACTGAAGAAGAATATGTAATTCACTCCTTAAGATTAAATTTTATGTCTATATCTGTTAAGTCCACCCAGTCCAGTGTGTCATTCAATGCCATTGTTTCCTTGTTGATTTTCTATTTAGATGATCTGTCCATTGTGTTAAGTAAGGTATTGATGTTCCCTACTACACTGGAATTATTATCAATCAGTTTTTTTTATGTTTTTGATTTATATATTTGGGTTTTTCCACATTTGGAGCATAAACGTTTACAATTGTTAGGTCTTCTTGGTGGATGGACCACTTAATTATGATATAATGCCCTTTTTCATCCCTTGTTACTATCTTTATTTTCAAATTTAGTTTGTCTGATATATGTATGGTTACTCTGGCTTCTTTCTGGCGACCATTAGCATGATAGATGGTTCTCCATTCCCTAATTTTCAATATGAAGGTGTCTTTAGGTCTAAAATGTGTCTCTTGTAAACAGCTTGTTTTCTTATCCATACTTAACCCTATATTTTTGATTGGATCATTGAGTCCATTGATGTTTACAGTGAGTACTGAAAGATATAAATTATTGCCATTATGTTGCCTGTAGAGTTGTGGTTTCTGGTGGTGTTCTCTGGTCCTTTCTAGTCTTTGTTGCTTTTGGTCTTTTTGCATTTTTTTTTCCATTTTTCTTCCCTCATAAAATTCCCCTGAAAATTTCTTGTAGGGAAGGTTTAGTGTCATGAACTCCTTTAATATTTGTTTGTCTGGGAACCTTTTTATCTCTCCTTTTATTTTGAATTACAACTTTGTTGTATAAAGAATTCTTGACTGCATGTTTTTCCAATTAAGCACATTGAATATATCCTGCCACTCCTTTCTGGCCGGCCAAGTTTCTGTGGATAGGTCTGCTGCAAATGTGATCTGTTTTCCCTTGTAGGTTGAGGACATCTATTCCCTTTCTGCTTTCATGATTCTCTCCTTGCCTGAGTATTTTTTGAATTTGACTATGACATGCCTTGTTGATGGTCAGTGTTTGCTGAATCTAATGTAGGTTCTCTGTGCTTCCTGAATTTTGATGTCTTTGTCTTTCCCCAGGTTAGGAAAAATTTCTGCTATGATTTGCTCACATAAACCTGCCAATTTTTCTGTCTCTTCATGTTCTGAGACTGGGTCAATTGCACTGTTGAGGAATACTACAAGTCTCTCTGCCTGATTATTTTATGGCCTATAAAGTGCTTCAGAGTTTGATTTCTAGAGGAAACACAATGTAATTCAATAATATTTAATTCTTTTCACTGGCCTAGCTACTCAATTTTCTTTCTTTCTCTTTTCCTTTCTCATTCTTGAATACAGAAAGAGAAAACAATTATTTTTATTTTCCATTTTTATTGAAAAGATTTTTTGGAAATTTTTTACTATATTTTTACATTTTTATAAATTTTATACTCTATTTTACTTCCATATTTTCATTTTATCTCATTATATTCATTTTTTAAAATTTTCAAACATTTTCCTTTTTCCTCTTTTTTCTTTTCTTATCTTTCCCTTTCTTCTGTAATCCATCAAGTTTCTATAAATAACTAGACCAAAACACACCTAGTTTCTAGAATCCTTTATTTGATTTTTTGTGTTGTTTTTAATTGTTTAATTTACATATATATTTTTTACTTTATTAATTCCTTATCTATCTTCAAAATGAGGAAACGAAGGAATTCACCCCAAAAGAAAGAACAGGAAGAAATGTGAGCCAGGGACTTAATCAACACAGATAAAAAGCAAGATGTCCAAACCAGAATTTAGAATCACGGTAATAAGAATACTAGCTTGGCCGCAGTAACTTCTTACTCAACAAGTCTCTGGAGGCAAGAGAAACAAAAGCAAAAATGAACTACTGGACTTCATCAAAATTGAAAGCTTCTGCACAGCGAAGGAAACAATCAGCAAAACTAAAAGGCAACCGACAGAATGGGAGAAGATATTTGCAAATGATATATCACATAAAGGGTTAGTATCCAAAATCTACAAAGAACTTATCAAACTCAACACCCAAAAAACAAATAATCCAGTGAAGAAATGGGCAAAAGACATGAATAGACACTTCTCAAGGAAGACATCCAGATGGCCAACAGACACATGAAAAAATGCTCAAAGTCACTCATCATCAGGGAACTACAAATCAAAACCACAATGGGATACCACCTCACATCTGTCAGAATGGCTAACATTAACAACTCAGGCAACAACAGATGTTGGCGTGGATGTGGAGAAAGATGATCTCTTTTGCATTGTTGGTGGCAATGCAAGCTGGTGCAGCCACTCTGGAAAACAGTATGGAGGTTCCTCAAAAAACTAAAAATAGAAATAACTTATGACCCAGCAATTGCAATACTAGGCATTTTTCCTTCAGATACAGGTGTGCTGTTTTGAAGGGAAACAACCCCTCTACTCCTGAAATCATTGTTGCACTATATGCTAACTAATTTGAATGTAAATTAAAAAAAATAAATAAAAGTAAAAATCAAATAAAAAAATAATACCTGCTGTTGTTGAAAATAAATTAGAATCCCTTTCTGCAGAAATAAAACAAGTAAAAGTTAGTCAGTATGAAATACAAAATGTTATAACCGAGCTGCAATCTTAAATAGATGCCACGGCAGTAAGGATGGAAGAAACAGAGCAGCTAATCAGCGATGTAGTGACAAACTTATGGAGAATAGTGAAGCAGAAAAAAAAGAGGAAGACTAAAGAGCAAAAGAGCACAATGTAAGAATTAGAGAACTCAGTGGCTCTTGATCTTTCTTTTGGAGAGAATTCCTCCATCTTGTCATTTTGTATATGTTTTTGTCTTTTGTGTTTTATGAAAGCTTATTTGTTTCCTACTTCTGAGACTAATGTTGTATTAAGAGGGAGTCATACACTGTCAAGGGCCTGGCACTTCAGGAAGTGTTTCTGGTGTATGCTCTGTGCCCTTTGCTGTTGCATTATGGCTGCTCTTTCCCACAGTTAAGTCCTCTGAAGAGTTTTTTGTTGATTGCAGTAGGGAGTGTTTGGACCTTTACCTAGTTGCTTTGATTTGTTTGTTACAATAAGTATGATTAACAAAAAAAACCTGATCAAAAATAAATAAAAAGATAGGGAGAGAAAGACAAACAGCAAACAAAAACTATAAACAAGATTCCAGAGGTGGGGCAGGGGGAAGAAGCCTGATCCAAAAAAGAGAAAAGGAAACAAAGAAGAAAAAGACTATAAGCCTGATTCCAAAGGAAATACAATAAAAAAGTAATTCCTACTCCCATTTCCACCAGATCTGAAACTGATGCTTTGGAGCACTCTATGATCAGTAGACTTGGTACATTCGGGGGCTTGTGTTGATCCTCTGGTGGAGAGGCTTGCTGCACTGCCTCACAGTCAGACTTGCCCTATAAGGCTGTCTCTGCAAGGTGCAAAGGAGTGGGATTTTGTGTAAGAAGTTTCACATTTCTGTGGGGCTGCTGTGTTGATTACTGAAGTCTGACCATACTGGTGGGCTTAGGGAACATGGCACCAGTGTAATCTCTCCTCTGGGGAGGGGACATCACCACCACTTTTGTTCAGAATTCCCTCATAGAAAAATAATCTATCCTTTTGTATCCCAGGCTTCAGTAAGAAACCTTCCCTCAATCTGTCTGTGCCTGGGCCATCCACATGCCTGGCACCACAATTCTCCTGTGTTTTATCTTTGGTGGTTTACTGGGATTTGAAACTACAAATCTTAAAGAATCCATCTTGGCATTGAACTGCTTCTCTCCTCCAGAAGAGAGTCCCACAGTGTTGTGTCTCTTGTCATTTTCTCCATGAAAATCAGTTGCAAGACCAATACGATGTCTGGAATTTATGGTGAAGCACAGAGAAATGTTGGAACTGGGTATCTTCCTCCAGTGTACTCTTCTGTCCCTTCCTGATGAACCACTGGTCAAAGGTGCATGCCAGGTCTTCCATCCTTGGAGAGGCAATGTTCTCTCTTCCAAATGTACTCCAGGAAAGGGAACATTCTTTCCCAGTGTGGCCCAGGGGATCCCTTCACCACACTTTCTGATGTCTGCTCTGGGAATCTGCCCTCCTTCCCAGGAGTTTTGCTGCCCACCCAGGTTGATAGCGGTGAATGGCAGGTACTTTTAAAACCTCAAAATATGAGCCCCATTGTTTGTAAAATCTTGGGATACTCAGTTCCCCTTAATTCTCCAGTCAATCATTTTGGGGGAGTGTTTTTCCTGCATGAACCTGATGAGCTCCTCTCTCTCTCCTCTCTTTGGAAAAAGGTCATCCTCCCTTCTAGGGTACCATGGCTTTTCTCTCCCACAATTCATATCTCTGTACCATGTACATATCATGTTCTCTCCCTATAATTGAGCAGATTGTTTTTTCTTAATTCTGAGATCAATTTTATAGGTGCTTAAAATGATTTAATATTAATCTATCTGTGTTCGAGGGATGAGGCAAGACCAGGGTCACCCTACTACTTAGCTATTTTAACTCTTCACCCATGGGTGCATAGATATTTTTAATTGTTCTATCCTCTTATTGGATTAATCTTTGTATCATTATAATATCCTTCTTTGTCTCGTTACACTCTTTAACATTTATTTTGTTTGATATAAGTAGTTCTACCCTGTTGTTGTTGTTGTTGTTGTTTTTGCTCCCATTTGCATGCTAAAATATTTTCCACTCCTTCATTTTCAGTCTGTATGCATCTTTAGGCCTGAGGTGAATCTGTTGTAAATGGCATATAAATGGGTCTCTTAATAAAACCTCATTAATTTTTTTTTTTTTGCTGTTTAGATTGTATGCTTGCCATTACCTTGTCTTCCAGATCAGTGATACATTCTTCTGCATCTTCCAATCTACAGTTGATTCCCTATAATGTACTTTTTATTTCACTTGTACTCTTCAGCTCTGATTGTTTTTTTAATACTTCCTGTCTCTTTTTCTGAATGTCCTACTGAGTTTTTCCATTCTTTTCTTCAGCCCAGTGAGTATATTTACAATTATTACTTTAAATTCTTTATCAGGCATATTGCTCATCTCTGTTTCATTTAATACTTTTACTGAAGTTATTTTCTTGTTATTTTTTCTGTAGCATATTCTTCTGTCTCCACCATTTTGCTTGAGTTTCTGTGTTTGCTTTGGTGGATTAGGCAAAATAGTTACTTCTAAACTTGAAAGAATGGTATGAAGGAAGGTATGGTGACCCCTATGTAGACTCTGTGTGTTTGGTGACTTTTGCTGGCTCACTGGAGCTGTGACTGTACATACTAGTTACTATTTTAAACAATAGTGTGTCTTTGTCTCTTGCTATTCTCTTGTGACTCTCTCTGTCTTTGATGGTTCAGTAGCTGTTCAATGAGCCCTCACTTCTTCAGGAATAAATATTTTATTAATAGGTGTAATTTGGTGTGGTCCATGGAGGAGGTGAATTCATAGTTCTTATGCTGCCATTTTGAATCAGAATGCCTGCTAATTTTGTTTGTTTGTTTTCGTTCATATTTAAGAACATATTGCCTAAACCATAGTCATAATATTTAAAGCTATGTTTCCTTCAAAGAGTTTTGCAGTTTCAGGTCTTATGTTTAAGTATTTAATTCACTTTTTTGTGTGTATGATGGAAGATAAAGGTCCTCCACATTTAAAAAAAATTGTATAAGGACATCCAGTTTTATCAACACCGTTTTTGAAAAGATTATATTGTACCCATTTTGTATTTTTTTGCACCCTTATCAACGATAGTTGACTGCATATGATTTTTTTTTTCTGTGCACTCTCCTCCGTTGTATTTGTCTATATGTCTGTTTTTATGTCCGGACCATTCTCTTGATTACTGGAGTTTTCAGTAAGTGTTAAAATCAGTTTGTGTGAATTTTCAAACTTGGTTCTTCTTTTCAAGATTTTTTTGGCCATTCAGTGTCCTTGCATTTCCATTTTATTATTAGAATTATTTTTCTTCTATTTACTTAAAAACTGTTGGAATTTTATAAGAATTTTTTTAAATCTGTAGATTAATTTGTTGAGTATTGTTATTTAATAACCTTAAATCTCCTGATCTAAAAACATGGAATATCTTTCTATTTATTTAGATCTTCTTTAATTTCTTTACACAATGTTTTGTAGTTTCAGTACACAAGATTTGAACTACCTTCCCTAAATTTGTCTTTATGTATTTTATTTCTTTTGATGTTATTGTAAATATGATTATTTTACAATTTAATTTAAGATTATTCATAATGCATAGAAATACAACAAATTTTTATATTTATCTGCAAATTTAATGAACTCACTTAGTAACTCTGAAAGTTCCCCTTCCCCCATGGATTTATTACATTTTTCCATATATAGTCACATGATATTTATGAATAGAGGTAGGTTTATGACTTTATTTCTAATATGGATGCCTTTTTTATGTGTAATTTCACTAGCTAGAACTACGAGTATGATGTTTAATGTAAGTAGCATGAGTGGGCATTGTATTATTTCTGATTTGAGGGAGAAAGTTTTTATTCTTCACCATTAAGTATGATGCTATTTGTGATTTTTCATTGATGCCCTTTAACAGTTGGGGAAATTCCCTTCAGTTTTGTTTGTGTAATTTTTTTTAAATCATGAGGAGTGTTAGATTTTGTTAAATATTTTTTCTGTATCTATTGAGAAGATCTGAAGTATTTTTCCCTTAATTCAATTAACATGTCACATTCCTTTTATTGATTTTCATATATCAAAGCAATCTTTAATTCCTGGGACACATTTCACTTGGTTGTTGTGTGTCATCCTTTTAACATGCTGCTAGATTTCACTTGCTAATGTTTTGTGGAAGATTTCCCATCTATATTCACAAGGAATATTGGTCTGCCAGTTTTCTTTCTTTTGTTGTATCTTTTTCTGGCTTTGATATCACTCTATAATAATAGTGGGAGACTTCACTATCCTAATTTCAATAATAGATATAAGACCCAGACAGAAAGTTAGTAGGGAAATAGAGTATTTAAACAACACTTGAAACCTGCTAAACTTATCAGACTTATAGAGAACATCACACCCAGTGACAGCAGAATACATTATTCTCAACTTCACACAGATCATTCTCTAGGATAGGCCATATGATAGCCCACAAAACTAGTTACAACAAATTTTACAACCAGGAAATAATATGAAGTGTCTTCTCTAACCACAATGGAATGGACATAGATATCAAAAAGAAAAGGGAAAGTGGAAAATTTAAAGATATGTGAAAATTCAACATGTACTCTTAACAAAATCAATTGATTAAAGAAGAAATCACAAAGGACATATGAAAATAGTTAAAAATGGAAAAACATATCAAAACTTATAAGATGCAGTGAAGATAATATTTAGAGGGGAATCTATAGCTGCACATATTTAATGATAAAGAAGAAAGAACTCATATCAATTACCCAGATTTACACCCAGAGAGAATAGAAAAAGATGAGTAAACTAAAACCAAAGTTATTAGAAGAAAGAACATGATAAAAATTAGAATAGAAATAAATAAAATAGAGAGTTGAAAACAATAGAGAGAATAAGGGAAACCACAGTTGTTTCTTTGAAAATATCAGCAAAATTGACAAAACTTTAGCTAGACTAACAAAAAATAGAGATAAGGTACAAGTAACTACATTTGTAAATTTAAGTGTGTACATTACTACCAATATTACAGAAGTAAAAAGTGTCATAAGACTATACCATGAGCAATTATATCAAGAATGAGATAACTCATATGAAATGGACAAATTCCTAAAACCACACAAATTATCTAAAGTGACTCAAGAAAAAAAATCTCAACAGTGCTATAACAAGTTGAAGATGCTGAGTCAGTAATCAAAAATCTTCCAATTAAGAAAAGTCCAGCACTAAATGGCTCCACTGGTGAATTCTACCAAACAATAAAAATGATTAACATCAATAGTTCTTAAACTCTTCCAAGAAACTGAAGATGATAGAACATTGTTCAAACTCATTCTATGAGGCATGCATTACCATGATACCAAATTCAGATAAAGATACCACAAGTAAAGAAAGTATGGACTAATATCACTTATGAATATAGATACAATAATTTTCAACTAAATAATAGAAAACTGAATTCAACAGTATATGAAAAGTAACAGAGCAAAGTGGGATTAATCCCAGACATGCAATGGTTCAACATAAGGAAGCAAATCAATGTGATAGAACATATAGGAAATCAAAGGGAAAAACACATGACTATCTCAATTGATGCAGAAATGCCATTTATTTGACAAATGTCATAACTTTTCATTATTTAAACATTTAGAATGCTAGGAATAAAGTGCACTTCTTCAATACAACAAAGAAAATTATGAAAAACCCATAGGTAAAATCATACTCACTGGAGAAAAAATGAAACTTCCCTTCTAATATCTGGAACAATACAGGGCGCTCACTTTTACTACTGTGCTATTCAACATTATACTTTAAGTTATAGCCAGAACAATTAGAAAAGTAAAAGAAATAAAAGTTGGAAAGGAAAAAGTAAAACTATCTCTATTCTCAGAAGACATTTTCCTATATGTGGAAAAATCCGAAATATTTCACAAAAAAAGCTACTGGAGCTAATAAAAATTTCAGTAAAGTTGCAGTATGCAGCATCAACACACAAAAATCAATTGTATTTCAAACACCAGCAATGAACAAACCCAAACTAAATTTAAAACAGTCTCACTTACAATAACACCAAAAAGATAAAAATATCTAAAAATGCATTTAACCAAGGAGGTGAAAGCCTGTATATCCTTCATTTTTGCTGAATTCATTTATTAGTTCCAACAATTTGTTTTAGGAGTTTTTTGGTTTTCTACATATAATTTCATGTCATCAGCAGTCAGAGATCAGTTTAATTATCCCTTTCTGATTTGGATGTCTTTTATTTGTTTATCTTGTCTAGTTGTTTTAGTTAGGACTTTCAGTACTACATTGAATAAAAGTGACAAAATGGGCACCCTTGTCTTTTTCCTGATCTTGGAGAAGTTTTCAGTTTTTCCCCATTGAGTAGATTAGTTGGCTTTTCTTACGTGGCCTTTATTATATTGAGGTAAATTCCTCTTAAATCAAGTTTATTGAACACTTTATCATGGAATAATTTTTAGTTTTGTCAAATACTTTAATGCATCTATTGAGATGATCATATAATTTTTATCCTTTATTCTGTTAATATGTTGCATCACATTAATTGTGTATGTTGAACCATCCTTGCCATCCAGGGATTAATACCTTTGTCATGGTGTATAATCCTCTTAGTGTAATGTTAAATTCAGTTTGATAACATATTCTTATAGATTTTTACATATATTTTTATCAAGGATTTTTTTTTTCTTTTCTTGTGGTATCTTTGGCTTTGTTATCAGGGTGAGGCGGTCTTCATAAAATGAGTTTGAAAGTGGTTCTTCTTCTATTTTTTTGGAAGAGTTTCAGGATGATTGGTGTTACTTTTTGTTTAAATGTTTGGTAGAATTGACCATAGCCATTTGGCATGGAATTTTCTTTGTTGGGAGGTTATTTATCATTGACTTAATATTCTTATTTATGATTTATCTGTTCAAGTTTTCTATTTATTCATGATTCAGTCTTGGTAGGTTTTGTGTTTCTAGGAATTTATTCATCTCTTTTAGGTTATTCGATTTTTGGAGTTATATAATTGTTTATAATAATCTGTTATGATCTTTTTATTTCTGTGCATCAGTTGTAACGTCTCCTACTGGTATTTTATTCTTGTCTATTTCTCTTTTTTTGGTCAGTGTTTTCTTTATATATGTAGGTCCTCTGATACTGAGTATACATATGTATATATATATATATATATAGAGAGAGAGAGAGAGAGAGAGAGAGAGAGAGAGAAGTATCGTCCTGATGAATTTATCCTTTCATGATTATATAATGGTCTACACTATTTTTGTGACATTTTTTGACTTGAATTTTATTTTGTCTGATATTTATATAGCCACTGCTCTTCTCTTTTGCTTACCACTTGAATAGAATATCTTTTTACATCAGTTCACTTTCAGTGTATATTTGTCCTTAAATCTAAAGTACGTTTTTTTGCAAGTATATAGTTAGGTCTAAATTTTTTATGCATTCAGCCCCCTTATGTCTTTTGAATACGGGGAACTTAATATTACCATTTTGTTTATCGTTTTCTGTCTTCATTTTGCTATTTCTCATTTACTTTCATTCTTTCTTCCTTTTCATTTCATTGACTCTTTGGTAGTGATATACTTTGGTATGCTTTAATGATAAGCTGGTATTATTTTGGTAGTAATATACTTTCATTTCATTGATTTTTAGGTAGTTATGTAGTTTCTCTTTTTTTGTGTGTGTCTTCCATAGGTATTTTCATTGTGGTTACATTGAAAGTTATATAAAACATATTTTTTTAAGTTAAGACAGTCTATTTTATTTTTTTTTAATTTTTAAGTTTATTTATTTATTTTGGGAGGGAGAGTGAGAGAGAGAGGCAGAGAGAGAGAATGGAGAGAATCCCAAGCAGGTTTCAGGCTGTCAGCACAGAGCCTAATGCAGGGCTCAAACTTGCAAACCATGAGATCATTACCTGAGCCGAAACCAAGAGTTGGATGGCCAACTGACAGAGACCCAGGTGCCTCTACAACAGTGTATTTTAAACTGATAACAATTTAACTTTAATCACACACAAAAATTCAACTGATTTGCTTCTCCCCCCACAGTTTATGTTAGTGATTTCCCATTTTACATCTTTGTGTATGTGTGTACCATTACCAAATCTTTGTAGTTATACTTATTCTAATAATTTTCAACTTTTATACTTAAATTAAAAGTAATTAACACACACTATTATAGTATTATAGAATTTTTACCTGTCTATATGTTTATCTTTACACTTTATAAGCGAGTTTTATATTTTCATATGTTTTAATGTTGCTGTTTATCATTTTTTCATTTTAAATTGAAGAGTAAATTTTGGAATCTTTTTACAAGTCTAGTCTAGTGGAAATCAATTGTATCTGCTTCTGTTTGTCTGAAAAGTTCTTTAACTCTCCTTCAATTTTTAGGATTATTCTGTCATACATAATATTCTTGATTGGCAGTTTTGTTCTTTCAGCACTGAATGTATCACACCATTACCTTTTAGCCTTCAAATTTTCTGCTGAGAAATCCGCTGAGTCTTACGGTGTCTCTCTTGTATATAATAAGTTGCTTTCATTTTGCTGATTTGTAAATTATCTTCCTTTATGTGAAATTGACAATTAGATTATCATGAATCTTGGTTCAGACTTCTTTTGATTCATTCTACTGGAGACTTTTGTACTTTACAATTCTGGATGCCCATTTACCTCCTCAGATTTGTAAAGATATCAGCCATTGTTTCTTTTAATGAGTTTTTTTTACTTCTATGCTCTTCTGACTCTGCCTTAATAGGTACATAGATTCCCTTGCTAGGGTCCTATATATCCCTTAGCCTTTATCCACTCTTTGTTTTCCTTTCCTTGTAGTTTGTCTGCATGGACAATTTCAAATAATCTCTC